>NW_028227319.1:0-60229 GCF_978045245.1 Mus caroli | reverse complement strand
AAAAAACGTGGAAAATTAAAAATTCACACTGTAGGACCCTGAATATGGCGAGAAAACCTGAAAAATATGGAAAATTATAAATTCACACTGTAGGACCAGAATATGGGGAGAAACCTTGAAAAACGTGGAAAATTAAATATTGACACTGTAGGACCCAGAATACGGCAAGAAAACCTGAAAAAGATGGAAAATGAGAAAATCACACTCTAGGACACAGAATTACAATAAAATTGAAAAACGTGGAAAATGAGAAAATCACTCTGTAGGACCCAGAATATGCCAAGAAACCCTGAAAAGGGTGGAAAATGAAAAAATCACACTGTAGGACACAGAATATTACGAAAAAAACTTAAAATGTGGAAAATTTAAAATTCACTCTGTAGGACCCAGAATATGGCGAGAAAACCTGAAAAAATTAGAAAATTGAAAACTCACACTGAAGGACCCCAAATATGGCGAGAAAACCTGAAAAAGGTGGAAAATGAGAAAATCATACTGTAGGACCCACAATATGTCGAGAAACACAGAAAAACGTGAAAATTAAGAATTCACACTGTCGGACACTGAATATGACGAGAATCCAAGAAAAAATGGAAAATTAAACATTCACACTGAAGGATCTGGAATATGGAAAGTAAACCTGAAAAACGTGGAAATGAGAAAATCACACTGAAGGACCCGGAATATGGCGAGAAAACCTGATAAACGAGGAAAATTAAAAACTCACAGTGTAGGAACCTAAATATGGCGAGAAAACATGAAAAAGGTGGAAAATGAGAATAATTACACTGTAGCACCCAGATTTGCAAAAAAAAAAAAAAAAAAAAAAAAAAAACTTGAAAACGTAGAAAATGGGAAAATCACACTGCAGGACCCAGAATATGCCAAGAAACCCTGAAAAACGTGAAAATTAAAAATTCACACTGTCAAGCTGGGCGTGGTGCCGCAGGCCTTTAATCCGAGCACTTGGGAGGCAGAGGCAGGCAGATTTCTGAGTTCAAGGCCAGCCTGGTCAACAAAGTGAGTTCCAGGACAGCAAGAGCTATACAGAAGAACCCAGTCCCGATAAACCAAAAAAAAAAAAATAAATAAAAAAAATTCAGAATGTCGTACATAGAATATGGCGAGAAACTATGAAAAAAGTGGAAAATTTAAAATTTAAAATTTAAAATTTTCACTGAAGGAATATGGCAAGAAAACCTGAAAAACGTGGAAATGAGAAAATCACACTGTAGGACCCAGAATATGACGAAAAAAACTGAAAAACGTGGACAATTAAAAATTCACACTGAAGGACCCAGAATATGGCGAGAAAACCTGAAAAAAGTAGAAAATTAAAAATACAAAATGTAGGACCCAGAATATGGCAAGAAACCCTGAGAAAAGTAGAAAATCAAAAACTCACACTGAAGGATCCCAAATATGGTGAGAAAACCTAAAAAAGGTGGCATATGAGAAAATCACACAGTAGGACAGAGATATGCGAAAAAAATTGAAAAAATGGAAAATGAGACAATCACACTGGAGGACCCAGAATATTCCAAGAATCCCTGAAAATTTGTAATATTAAAAATACACGCTGTAGGACTCAGAATATGGGGAGAAAACCTGAAAAAAGTAGAAAATTACAAACTCACACTGAAGGACCCCTAATATGGCGAGAAAACCTGAAAGAGGTGGAAAATGAGAATAATCACACTGTAAGACTCAGAATTGCTATAAAACTTGAAAAACAACGAAAATGAGAAAATCAAACTGTAGGACCCAGAATATGCTGAGAAAACCTGAAAAACGTGAAAATTAAATATTCACACTGTCGGAAACAGATTATGGGGAGAACCATGAAAAAACTGGAAAATTAAAAATTTACACTGTATTACCCAGAATATGGGGAGAAATGCTGAAAAACGTGGAAAATTAAAAATTCACACTGAAGGACCTGGAATACGGCAAGAAAACCTGAAAAACGTGGAAAATTAAAAAATCACACTGAAGGAACCCGAATATGGCAAGAAAACCTGAAAAACGAGGAAAATTAAAAGCTCACACTGAAGGACCCAGAATATGGCAAGAAAAACTGAAAGAAGTAGAAAATTAAAAACTCACACGGAAGGTCCCCGAATATGGCGACAAAACCTGAAAAAAGTGGAAAATGAGAAAATCACACTGCAGGACCCAGAATATGCCAAGAAACCCTGAAAAACGTGGAAAATTAAAAATTCACACTGAAGGATCCGGAATATGGCAAGAAAACCTGAAAAACGAGGAAAATTAAAAACTCACACTGAAGGACCCAGAATATGGCGAGAAAACCTGAAAAAAGTAGAAAATTAAAAATACACAATGTAGGACCCCAAATATGGCGAGAAAACATAAAAAAATGGAAAATGAGAAAATCACACAGTAGGACAGAGATATGCGAAAAAAATTGAAAAAATGGAAAATGAGACAATCACACTGGAGGACCCAGAATATTCCAAGAATCCCTGAAAACTTGGAATATTAAAAATACACGCTGTAGGACTCAGAATATGGGGAGAAACCCTGAAAAAAACCTAAAACATATGGAAAATTGAATATTCACATTGTAGGACCCAGAATACGGCAAGAAAACCTGAAAAAGATGGAAAATGAGAAAATCACACTCTAGGACACAGAATTGCGATAAAACTTGAAAAAAGTCAAAAATGAGAAAATCACACTGTAGGACCTAGAATATGCCAAGAAACCCTGAAAAGGGTGGAAAATGAAAATAATCACACTGTAGGACACAGAATATTACGAAAAAAAACTTAAAAATGTGGAAAATTTAAAATTCACCCTGTAGGACCCAGAATATGGCGAGAAAACCTGAAAAAATTAGAAAATTGAAAACTCACACTGAAGGACCGGAAATATAGCAAGAAAACCTGAAAAATGTTAAAAATTAAAAACTCACACTGAAGGACACAGAATAGGTGAGAAAAACTGAAAAAAGTAGAAAATTAAAAATTCACACTGAAGGACCCCCGAATATGGCGAGAAAACTTGAAAAAAGTAGAAAATTAAAAACTCACACTGAAGGACCCCAAATATGGTGAGAAAACCTGAAAATGGTGGAAAATGAGAAAATCACACTGTAGGACCCAGAATTATGAAAAAACTTGAAAAACCTGGAAAATAAGAAAATCACACTGCAGGACCCAGAATATGCAGAGAAACCCTGAAAAGGTGAAAATTAAAAATTCACACTTTCGGACCCAGATTATGGAGATAAACCATGAAAAATGTGGAAAATTAAAAATTCACACTGTATTACCCATAATATGGCGAGAAATACTAAAAAACATGGAAAATTAAAAATTCACACTGAAGGACCTGGAATATGGCAAGAAAACCTGAAAAAGGTGGAAATGAGAAAATCACACTGTAAGACCCAGAATATGACGAAAAAACCTGAAAAACGTGTAAAATTAAAAATTCACACTGAAAGACCCTGAATATGGCGAGAAAACCTGAAAAACGAGGAAAATTAAAAACTCACACTGAAGGACCAGAATAGGTGAGAAAACCTGAAAAAAGTAAAAAAGGATGTGATGATTGGTTCCTTCCTATGCTGGTTCTTTTGTGCCTCTTCCTTCCACTATTACGAAGGTTTGCAATTACTGTTAGCTACTTTAAGAAGAGGCAAAAGTAGGTGTTAGCTGAAAGAAGAGGTCATTAATAAGGGAAGAACTAAATACATTATCTCTTTTGTCCACTGCCCCCATAACCCCGGCCCCCTGGCTGGTTCCCAGGCTAACTTTGAAATCTCCTTAACCTAGCCTCCGAAGTACTGCCCAAACAGGAGTGAGTGATATCCATGTCACTTCATGTTTTTAGTAACAACCTCACAAAGGCAAATTTAGTCTATTCTGGTCTACATGGAAAATTGGTCTGTTATTTAGGGAGCGCTCTGAAAGAAAGAAAAAAAAAACCAGATACTTTGAGTCCAAGAACAGCGATTGTTGGGAGAACCTTCCTGGGATAAGCACACGGAAACAACTGAGAGTGGAAGAGAGATGTCAAAGGTGGACCGAAGCCAAGACAGCTCCTGCAAGTCTTTGTAATTTCATTTTATACTTTAAAACCATAAGGTAGGGTGGACAAGCTAGTGTTTAAGTGCTGGCATCAGTCAGCAGGTTGGGAAGGGCAATGGGCCACTGCCTCACCTGGCTCTTTAGGCCTCTCTGGTTCAGGTAGCAAGTGAAGCTGGGCTCTGCAAACAGAGTGCAAGCAACACTTTAGTAAACAACTAAGGAAATCAATAAATTGACACCAAATAATTGTTTTGGTAAAGCTAGTTTTACTTCGCTATATTCTGGGAAATGGACTAGTCACTCATTGTGTCTTTGATAACGTATGTCTTGTTAGTGACTCTCCTTTCTTTCCTTTGTCCTTCCATCTTTTTCTATTTCCTTCCATTGTCTCCTCCTTATTCCCATCCTCCTTCCTTCTGTTGCACTGAAGAGTGCAGAGTGGCTATTGGCATGGTTTGTGAAGAATTACCCCTAAGAGTACTGCTCCAGGTGTTTGTGTTCTGGCTAGAGTATCAGCTGGCTTTAAACCACAGAGTCATCAACCTGGAGGAGGAAGGTAGAGGAGGTCAAAGGCAGTAATAGAGTCTAAGCTGGAGCCAACAGACTCTTTTCTATTTTCTTAATCGATTGTCTTCTAGAGAGCATCTTGGCACACAGCTCAAGATGGACTTGATTTCTCTGCCCCTTGCTCTTTCTTTCCCTCTCCACTTCTCCTCCCATTTTCCCAGGCAGGCTTCACATCCAATACACAACCAAGGATGATCTCAACCCCTCCACCCTTTAAAATGTATTAATCATTTCACTTGTTTATATTTCAAGTATTATCCCCCTCCTGCTCTCCCCTCCCTGAGGCCCAACTTTTCCCCCTCCCCACCCAGCCACTCCCACCTAATCCCTCTAGTATCCCCCTTCTCTGGGGTATCAAGCCTCAACAGGACCAAGTGTCACCCCTCCCACTGATGCCAGACAAGTTAGTTCTCTGCTACATAAGTATTTCTAGTCATAAACCCGCCCATGTATACTCCTTTAGTTGGTAGATTACTCCCTGGGAGCTCTGAGGGGTCTGGTTAATTGATACTGTTGTGCGTCCTGTGGGGTTGCCATCCCCTTCAGCTCCTTCAGCCCTTTCCCTAATTTTTCCATTGGGGTCCCCACACTCAGTCCAAAGGTTTCTGTGAGTTTCTCCATCTGTCTTAGTCAGTTGCTGACAGAGGCTCTCAGAGGATACACAGTCATACAAGGCTCCTGTCTGTAAGCACATCTTGGCATCAGCAGTAGTGTTGGGGTTTTGTGTCTGTGGGTAGAATACAGTGCTATAGTCTCTGGATGGCCTTTCCTTCAGTCTCTGCTCCATTTTTGTCCCTATATTTCCTTTAGACAGAGACAATTTTCGGTATTTTTTTTAAATGGGTGGGTGTCCCCATTACTCAACTGAGTCCCATGTCCATCTCCTGGATATAGTCCCTTCAGGCTCCATCTCCCCTGCCGCAGACCTTCTGGGTCCCTCTGTCTGCATGGAACGGGGTCTCTAGTCGCAGGTGGGCAAAGCGTGGATGAGCGAGTGACAAACAGACACACACAGGAGAGTTCTTGTGTATAATCTGAATGTAATTTTACAATTCGAGCCTCAGACTTTTTATACAGAAGACAATAAAGAAGTTGGGTGATATACCCCCAAGGTACAAATGAGGTAACCGGATGCTTAATGATTCTTACACAGAACAGAGGAATGAAAACACAAAGATCTGAAGGAACTGGGCAGTAAAATAATTTAGACAATGTTAGCCCTATTTAAGGTCAGCTATAGTCTTAGAAGCCTGGTGTGAGAACTTTTCACTCCTAGGGCAAGGGCTTTCACACCCAAGTCATGGTTCTAACTAGGGAGTTCCGTTCTAGCTAACCATCTCATGAATAATGCAATACTCTAAAACCACAGCCCGATCTGCTTCCTAAACCATAGTAAATTCCTGTAAATAGGTGTAACTCAGCTATAATACTAAGCATCTATTCTGGTTTCCCCTACGGTTAGAAACTTCTTTCTTCCTAGGTGATGGTAGATTCCTGTGAAGGACAGTGACCTAACTTTTAGTGTAATACCAGGGGCAGTACAGAAATCCAAGCCCAAGGTCTCGCTAAGGACGAACTAGGACTGTTGGAACACTGGTTTAGCTATGTCAGAATTCAACCTTAAAAGGCACTTATGATAGGAAAATATTGAAAGAGAGCACGTGGATCCATACACTAGACTAACTCGAGTATGAAACTCGGGAATGAAAAATTACTGTATGGTTAGGGAAACACTAGACTCCAGGAGGAGAGCTTCTTTGAAACTCTTTGCCTCATGAGTGACTTTTAAGCCTCTCAGCTTGTCCAGTTGACTCGACCGGGGCGTAGCACTCCCCTGTATTTCAGCTGTTGTTATCCCATTGAGTTCTGGGAACCTCTTGAATTCCTGGCATCTGGGAATTTCTAGTGCATTTCCTAGTTCCCCATACCCCGCTGCTACTTATTCATATTCATTCTCCTGGTCCTCTAGACATCTCTCCTGTCTCTTCCCATACCTGACCCTGTCCTTCCTTCTTTCTTCCCCTCCCTTTCTGTCTCCTACCCTGATACCCCCTTCCTCAGCCTGCCATGATTATTTTGTTACCTCTTCTAAGTAGGTTTGAAGAACCGACACTTTGGTCTCACTTCTTGTAAAACTTCATTTGACTTTTAGTTATTGCATGGGTATTCTGAGCTTTTTGGCTAAAATCCACTTATCGGTGAGTACATACCATGCAATGCCTTTTGGATTTGGGTTACCTCACTCAAGAAAATATTTTCTAGTTCCATCCATGGGCCTACAACATTTATGATGCGATCATTTTTTAATATCTGAGTAGTATTCCATTGTGTAAATGTACCACAGTTTCTGTAACAATTCTTCCATAGAGGGACATCTGGGTTGTTTCCAGCTCATGGTTATTAAAAATTAGGGTTCAGTGAACACATTGGTGCAGGTATCTTTGTTCTGTGTTGGAGCATCTTTAGAGTATATGACAACACACTGGAGCATGTGAAACCACAGTGGAGAATGTGACACCACAGTGGAGAAATGTGACACCACAGAGGAGTAGGGTGACAGCACCATGGAGCACTGTGACAAGGAAGAGGAGCACTGTGACACCACAGAGGAGCACAATGACACCACAGTGGAGGAGTGTGACAACAGAATAGAGTAGTGCAACATCAGAGTTGAACACTCTGACATTACTGTAAAGAACTGTAAAGCACTGTGACACCACTGTGGATCACTGTAACAGCAGAGTGGAGTACTGTGACCCGAGAGTGGAGCACTGTGACACTACAGTGCAGCACTGTGACAGCACAGTGGACCACTGTGGCATCAGAGTGGAGCATTGTGACATGACAGTTGAGCACTGTGACACGACAGTGCAGCAGTGTGACAGTGAGGGGAGCACACTTACATCACTGTGGAGAACTGTGACAGAAAGGTGGAACACTGTGACACAATAGTGTAGCAGTGTGACACCACAGTGGAGCACTGTGACAACACAGAGCAGCACGGTGACAGTAGAGTGGAGCTCTGTGACATGACAGTGGAGCACTGTGATGTGATACCACAGTAGAGCACTGATAAACCACCTTGAGCACTGTGACACAACAGTGGACCACTGTGATACCACAGTGCAGCACTGTCTCCCCACAGTGAACCACAATGAAACTACAGTGGAGAACTCTGACAACACAGTGGAGCATGTGACACCACAGTGGAGCATTGTGACACCAGAGATGAGAAATCTGATACCACAATGGCATACTGTGACACCAAAGTGGACCATTGTGACAACGAAGTGGAGCACTGTGACACCACAGTGGAGCACTATGAGATCACATTAGAGCAGGGTGACAACAGCGTAGAGAAGTGGGACATCACAGTGGAGCATTGTAAAACCACAGTTGAGCACAGTGACAGAGAAACCCTAAAAAACGTGAATCATAAAAAATAACACTGTAGGAACTGAAATATGGAAAGAAAAATTGAAAATCATCAAATATGAGAAAATCACAGTGTAGACCTTGAATATGGCGATAAATCCTGAAAAACGTCGAAAATTAAAAACTCACAATATAGGACCTGGAATATTGTGAGAAACCCTGAAAAACAGTGGAAATTTAAAAACTTACACTCTATGACCAGGTATATGGCGACAAATACTGAAAAATGTGAAAAATGATAAACTCAAACTGTAGGAACAGAAATATGATGAGAAACCCTGAAAAACGTGGAAATTTAAAAACAAACACTGTAGGACCTGGAATATGGCAAGAAACCATGAAAGAGGTGGAAAATGACAAAATCAAACTGCAGGACTTGGAATATGGCGAGAAACCCAGAAAAGGTGGAAAATGACAAAATCACACAGCAGGACTTAGAATATGGGGAGAAAACCTGAAAGAATCAGATAATTAAAAAACCTAAAAATAATGAAAAATGAGAAAATCACACTGCAGTACCTAGAATATGGCAAGAACCCCTGAATAATGTGAACAATCAGAAACTCAAATGGTAGGATATGGAATATGAAAAGAAACACAGAAAAACGTGGAAAATTAAAAACTCACACTGAAGGACCTGGGATATGGCGAGAAAACCTGAAAATCATGAAAAATGATAAAATCTCACTGTAGTACCTAGAATATGGCAAGAAACACTGAAAAACGTGGAAAATAATAAATTCAAACTACAGGACCTGAAATATCGCGAGAAATCCTGAAAAACGTGGAAAATTAAAAACTAACATTGTAGAAACAGGAATATGGAGAGAAAACCTGAAAAATATGGAAAATGAGGAACTCAAACTGCAGGACCTATAATATGGTGAAAAACTCTGAAAAACATTGAAAATGAGAAACTCACACTATAGGACCTGGAATATGGAAAGAAACCCTGAAAAACATGGAAAATAAAAAACTCACACTGTAGGATCTGGAATATGGGAAGAAAACTGAAAATCATGAAAAATGAGAAAATCATACTGTAGGATCTGGAATAGGAAGAAAACCATGAAAAACGTGGAAAATTAAAAACTGGCACTGTAGGACAAGGAATATGGCAAGAAACCCTGAAAAAGTTGGAAATTTAAAAACTCACACTCTAGGACTTGGAATATGACAAGAAACTCTGAAAAATGTGGAAAATTAAAATCAAACAGTGAATGACCTGGAATATGGCGAGAAACCCTGAAAAACGTGGAAAATGAGAAACTCACACTCTAGGACCTGGAAAATGGAGAGAAACCCAGAAAAAGGTGGAAAATGAGAAAATCACACTGATGGACCTGGAATGTGTCTAGAAACCTAGGAAGAGGGGAAAAATGACAAATCATACTGAAGTACCTAGAATATCGTGAGAAACCCCGAAAAATGTGGAAATTAAAAACTTACCCTGTAGGACCAGCAAGAAGGCAAGAAAACCTGAAAATCGTTGAAAAGGAAAAATCACACTGTAGGACCTGGAATATGGCAAGTAACTATAACAACGTGGATAATTAAAAAAATCACACTGTAGGACCTGGAATATGGCAAGAAATCCTGAAAAATGTGGAAAATGAGAAAATCACACTGTAGGACCTGGAATATGGTGAGAAAACTTGAATAAGTCGAAAAATGAGAAAATCACACTGTAGAACCTGGAAAATGTTGAGAAACCCTGAAGAAGTCGAAAAATGAGAAAATCATATCTAGTACCTGGAATATGGTGAGAAACCCTGTATAGTCGAATAATGAGAAAATCACATTGTAGGACCTGGAATATGGTGAGAAACCCTGAAAAAGTCGAAAAATGAGAAAATCATACTGTAGTACCTGGAATATGGCGATAAACCCTGAAAAATGCCGAAAATTAAGGTCTCATATTGAAGGACTTGGAATATGGCGAGAGACAAAAAAAAAAAAAAAAAAAGTGGATAATTAAAAAATCACACTAAAGGATTGGAATATGGCAAGAAATCCTGAAAAATGTGGAAAATGAGAAAAACACAGTGTAGGACCTGGAATATGGTGAGAAACCCTGGAAAAGTCGAAAAATGAGTAAATCAAACTGTATGTCCCAGAATATGGCGAGAAACCCTGAAAAACGTGGATAATTAATTATCCAAACAGGGGGCTGGAATATGGCAAGAAATCCTGAAAAATGTGGAAAATGAGAAAATCACACTGAAGGACCTGGAATATGGCAAGAAACCCTGAAAAACGTGGAAAATTAAAAACTAACATTGTAGGAACAGGAATATGGAGAGAAAACCTGAAAAACGTGGAAAATGAGAAACTCACATTGTAGGACATGGTTTATGGCAAGAAACACTGAAAAAGTTGAAAAATTAAAAACTCACACTCTAGGATCTGGTATATGGCAAGAAAACCTGAAAATCATGAAAAATGAGAAAATCACACTGTAGGATATGGAATATGGCAAGAAAAAATGAAAAACATGGAAAATGAGAAATTCAAACTGCAGAACCTGGAATATGCTGAAATGATCTGAAAAACGTGGAAAATGAGGAACTCAAACTGCAGGACCTATAATATGGCGAAAATCTCTGAAAAACGTTGAAAATGAGAAACTCACACTATAGGACCTGGAATATGGAAAGAAACCCTGAAAAACATGGAAAATAAAAAACTCACACTGTAGGATCTGGAATATGGGAAGAAAACTGAAAATCATGAAAAATGAGAAAATCATACTGTAGGATCTGGAATAGGAAGAAAACCATGAAAAACGTGGAAAATTAAAAACTCGCACTGTAGGACATGGAATATGGCAAGAAACCCGGAAAAAGTTGGAAATTTAAAAACTCACACTCTAGGACTTGGAATATGACAGGAAACTCTGAAAAATGTGGAAAATTAAAATCAAACAGTGAATGACCTGGAATATGGCGAGAAACCCTGAAAAACGTGGAAAATGAGAAACTCACACTCTAGGACCTGGAAAATGGAGAGAAACCCAGAAAAAGGTGGAAAATGAGAAAATCACACTGATGGACCTGGAATGTGTTTAGAAACCCAGAAAGAGGGGAAAAATGAGAAATCATGCTGAAGTACCTAGAATATCTCGAGAAACCCCGAAAAATGTGGAAATTAAAAACTTACCCTGTAGGACCGGGAATAGGGCAAGAAAACCTGAAAATCGTTGAAAAGGAAAAAACACACTGTAGGACCTGGAATATGGTGAGTAACAATAAAAACGTGGATAATTAAAAAATCACACTGAAGGCCTGGAATATGGCAAGAAATCCTGAAAAATGTGGAAAATGAGAAAATCACACTGTAGGACCTGGAATATGGTGAGAAAACTTGAATAAGTCGAAAAATGAGAAAATCACACTGTAGAACCTGGAAAATGTTGAGAAACCCTGAAGAAGTCGAAAAATGAGAAAATCATTTCAAGTACCTGGAATATGGTGAGAAACCCTGTATAGTCGAATAATGAGAAAATCACATTGTAGGACCTGGAATATGGTGAGAAACCCTGAAAAAGTCGAAAAATGAGAAAATCATACTGTAGTATCTGGAATATGGCAATAAACCCTGAAAAACATAGAAAATTAAAAACTCACACTGAAGGACCTGGAATATTTCGATAACCCTGAAAATGCCGAAAATTAAGGTCTCATACTGAAGGGCTAGGAATATGGCGAGAGACAAAAAAAAAACAAAAAAAAAAAAAACAATCACATTAAAGGACTGGAATATGGCAAGAAATCCTGAAAAAATGAGGAAAATGAGAAAATCACAGTGTAGGACCTGGATTATGGTGAGAAACCCTGGAAAAGTCGAAAAATGAGTAAATCAAACTGTATGTCCCAGAATATGGCAAGAAACCCTGAAAAACGTGGATAATAAATTATTCAAACAGGGGGCTGGAATATGTCAAGAAATCCTGAAAAATGTGGAAAATGAGAAAATCACACTGAAGGACCTGGAATATGGCAAGAAACCCTGAAAAATGTGGATAATTAAAAAAATCACATTGAAGGCCTGGAATAAGGCAAGAAATCCTGAAAAATGTGGAAAATGAGAAAATCAGATAGTAGGACCTGGAATATGGTGAGAAACCCTGTATAGTCGAATAATGAGAAAATCACACTGTAGGACCTGGAATATGGTGAGAAACCCTGAAAAACTCGAAAAATTAGAAAATCACACTGTAGGACCTGGAATCTGGTGAGAAACCTTGAAAACGTCGAAAAATGAGGAAATCGTACTGTAGTACCTAGAATATGGCGATTAACCATGAAAAATGTCGAAAATTAAAAACTCACTCTGAAGGACCTGGAATATGGCAAGAAACAGTGAACATCTTGGAAAATTAAAAACTCACACTGAAGGACCTGGAATAGGGTGAGAAATCCTGAAAAATAGGGAAAATAAGAAAAGAACACTGTAGGACTTGGAATAGGGTGAGAAACCCTGTATAGTCAAATAATGAGAAAATCACACTGTAGTACCTGGAATATGGCGAGAATCCCTAAAAAACATGGATAATTAAAAACTCACACTGAAGAACTGGAATATGGCGAGAAATCCTGAAAAATGTGGAAAATGAGAAAATCACACTGTAGGACCTGGAATATGGTGATAAACCTTGAAAAAGTCGATAAATGAGAAAATCACATTATAGGACCTGAAATATGGTGACAAACCATGAAAAAATCGAAAAATGAGAAAATCATGCTGTAATACCTAGAATATGGCAATAAAAACACTGAAAAATCTCGATTATGGCTAGAAACCATGAAAAAAGTGGAAAATTCAAAATTCATACTGAAGGACCTAGAATATGGCAAGAAAACCTGAAAAACGTGGAAATGAGAAAATCACACTCTAAGACCCAGAATATGACGAAAAAACCTGAAAAACATGGAAAATTAAAAATTCACACTGAAGGACCCCGAATATGGCGAGAAAACCTGAAAAACATGGAAAATTAAAAATTCACACTGAAGGACCCAGAATATGGCGAGAAAACCTGAAAAAAGTAGAAAATTAAAAACTCACACAGAAGGACCCCAAATATGGGGAGAAAACCTTAATAATTGGAAAATGAGAAAATCACACTGTAGGACCCAGAATTACATAAAAACTCGAAAAACGTGGAAAATGAGAAAATCATTCTGCAGGACCCAGAATATGCCGAAAAACCCTGAAAAACGTGAAAATTAAAAATTCACACTGTCGGACACAGAATAAGGCGAGAATCCATGAAAAAAGTGGAAAATTAAAAATTCACACTGTATTACGCAGAATATGTCGAGAAATACTGAAAAACGTGGAAAATTAAAAATTCACACTGACGGACCTGGAATATGGCAAGAAAACCTGAAAAACGTGGAAATGAGAAAATCATACTGTAGGACCCAGAATATGACTAAAAATCCTGGAAACGTGGAAAATTAATAATTCACACCAAAGGACCTGGAATATGGCGAGAACACCTGAAAAACGAGTTAAATTAAAAACCCTGCCCTGCCTAGCCCTGCTTAGCCTAGCCCTGCCTAAACTAGCCCTGCCCTGCCTAGCCTAGCCCTGCCCTGCCTGACCCTGTTTTTAACCAGGCTGGCCTCGAACTCAGAAACTGACTGCCTCTGCCTCCAGAGTGCTCTCATTAAGAACTCGAGCCACCACTGACTGTAGGGTTTTCTAAGTCTTACATTGGTATGGTGTCTGTTTCTCAGGTGTGAAAGCCTAATTAAGACATGTAGTCAGTCCTAGGTCAGCCATAGCTACAGAGTGAGGCATTATCTAAAACAAAACAAAACAAAACAAAAATAAAAATAATAAAATAAATAAATTAAGCAACCACATGATATCTTTTCTTTCTTTAGATGATACTCAGAGCTTGAAGCAGTTCACCCATGAGACCTCAGCTCTGGACATTGAGGCTGTTTCCATAAAAAGTATTAGGGCTGAACCTGAGGGGTTCTACTGCTGAGTTGTGTCCCCCACTTTAAAAAAAAAGTTGTTTTCAAAGGCTGCAGAATCTTAGCACTGTTGCTTGTTACAGTTGAGAAACAGCCCTGAACTTTCAGTGGTAGTTAAAGGCACTGAGACTGGCTTCCTATAGACATAAAATGCCAAGTCTTTGTTATTAAAAAGTTAATCTGGATTCCCCCAACCCCTGGCATCCTAACAATTCCTAGAAAGGAAGACAGGGACCTGGGCAGAAGGGTGCAAGGCTACTGGTGTTTGTAAGTGGTAACAGAAGGCTTTCTCTTGTTGGTACCCTACCCCAAGTTACACTGTCACTTCTTTTTCCTTGTTGTTGTTTTGTTGGTTTGTATTCTCTACATAGCCCCTTTCCCTTCCTAACCTTGGTGGTCCTGAACCTTACTGTCCTTGAACTCAGTGATTTGCCTGTCTTGCTGGGATGAAACTGTGAGCTACCATCCAGAAGGAAGCACACTACTGAGGTTAGATTGGGGTATCTTCCAGTTTCCTCTATGAACATGCATATGGCAGGCCTGGTCTTTCTTTTTTTTTCTTTTCCTTTTCTTTTTAAAGATTTATTTATTTATTATATTTAAGTATGCTATAGCAATCTTCAGACACTCCAGAAGAGGGTGTCAGATTCTGAAGAATCTAAATCATTCTTATTGTCTGCATATGATGTATATAAACACAGCCTCACATATACTAAAAAAAAAAATGAAAGATGGGGCTACAGAGAGGACTCAACAATTAAGAGCATAGTCTCCTCTTCCAGAGAACCTGGGCTCAATTACCAGTATATATATATGGTGGCCCATCTCCAGTTCCAGGGGATCTAATACTCTGTTCTGGAGTCTGTGGGCACAGCATACACATGCAAAACACCCTTACACTAAAAATAAAATAGATCATTGAGAGAGAGGAGAGAGAGGGGGTGAGAGAGAGGGGAGGTAATCATACCTCCTGATGAGTTTGAAGACCTGAGCTTCATCACTTACACAAATAAATAAATGCAAAATATTTTTATAAATAAACTCTGCCATTTACCTTTAAAAATTCCTAGAAAACAAGTTCTATGAGCAACAGTTATATTTACTATAACTAAAGGACAGTCATGAGCATATTCTCTAAATAGAAAAAGGTCTGTTAGTCTTAGAAATGGAAAAGACAAACCAAGGAAGATTTGCAATTACATAAGAGGCAGTTCAGCCCAGCTCTTAGGTTGGAAATAAGAGTGGAGAATAGGATACACCTGAAGACAGACAGCCATTGCTTTTTGTTTTGGAGGCTGAAAGGATACACCTGAAGACAGCCATTGCTGTGTGTGCTTGATGGTAATCTGGTAATTTTTTTTTTAATTTTTAAAAATTTTTATCCTCTTTCTTTCTTTCTTTCTTTCTTTCTTTCTTTCTTTCTTTCTTTCTTTCTTTCAATTATTATTTTTTTCTCAGAACAGGTTTCTCTGTGCAGCCCTGGCTGACTTAGAACTCCCTCTGTAAGCCAGGGTGACCTTGAATGCAGAAATCTGCCTGAGGCTAAAGTTGTGTTCCACAATTGCCTCAGCTCAACTCTCATTCTGTGTATGTATGTATATATGTATGAATAGAAGTAATATTAATCCATTAATATCACTTTTTCCTAAAATTCATGTCATTCCTCCTTATCTTTCTCTCTCACTTCCTGTTTGTGTGCATGTGTGTGTTAGTCTAGGGTACATAGATTAAAGAAATCATATTTCCCACGGATTCTTAGAAATAAACAAGGAAGCCGGGTGTGGTGGAGCACCCCTTTAATCCCAGCAATTGGCAGGCAGAGGCCGGCAGATTTCTGCATTCCAGGCCATCCTGGTCTACAAAGTGAGTTCCAAGACACCCAGGGCTACACAAAGACACCCTGTCTTGAACGCCCCTCCCTCCTAAAAATAATAAAGAAGTAATAGACAAAAAGCAAGAGAAAAACATGTGGCCATGGCTGCTGGTGGCTTTTCAGTGACTCCTAACCCTTCTGCACTGGATTCAGTTAAGTTCTATTCCACTAGTAGCTGGGAAAGAAGGGGAAGAAACAGAAGCAACCTGGAACAATAGGCCTCGTGACGGCCAGCCACCTCCATCTTGAGAAGGGTGGTCAGTCAGCAGACAAGATGGCCGCCATCCACATGTCGCCTTTCAGCATGGTGAGGTCAATGTGTCAATGTTCAACCGAGTGACATAACAAGGAATTAGACATGCAGACAACAGACATGCAGGCACAGCACCTCCCTTCCCTTCTGTTGTTTGGTAAAAGACACACAATTTTTATTATTTACAGTAAGCCTTAAAAAGCACTCTGACAGCCTCACAGATATCTACCTTCTATGTGATTAGAATTTTTTTTTTTAATTAATTCTCAGGAGTTGCATGGTGACTTGTCCTAGGTTATGGTGCCCTCTTCTGGCATGTAGTCATATAGGCAGCAGATAGAGCACACACACACACTTACATTGAAAACTAATAGTAATAATAACAAACAAGCAAACAAACAAACACACAAATATATAAATAAGAGGGAAAAAGAGATTCTGGCTTCTGCCAGGCTGTGTGGGTGGCAAAGGCAGGCAGGCAGAGAGGACCTCTGTGAGTTTGTGGCTACCCAAGCCTACACTGATAGTTCCAGAACAGACTGCCTGGGCTACACCAAGAGAAACCCTACCTCGAGGCAAAAGAAAACAAAAGCAGAGAAGGTTCTGGCTTTTATTTTACTGATCTGTCTGTCTGTCTTTCTTTCACCAGGCTGGCCTCGAACTCAGAAACTGACTGCCTCTGCCTCCCGAGTGCTCTCATTAAGAGCTTGAGCCACCCCTGAATGTCGGGTTTTCTAAGTCTTACCTTGCTCTTGGTGTCTGTTCTCAGCTGTGAAATCCTAATTAACACATGTAGTCAGTCCTGGGTCAGCCAGAGCTACAGACTGAGGCCTTATCTAAAACCAAATAAAACAACACAAAACAACAAATAGAAATAATAAAATACATAAATTAAGCAACCACATCATATCTTTTCTCTCTCTAGATGGTACTCAAAAATTGCAGCAGTTTGCCTGTGAGACCTCAGCTCTGGACATTGAGGCTGTTTCCCTACCAAGTAATAGGGCTGAACTTGAGGAGCTCTACAGCTCAGTTGTGTCCCCTGCTTTTTAAAAAAAAAAAGAGTTGTTTTCAAAGGCTGCAGGTTCTTACCACTGTTGCTTGTTACAGATGAATTATAGCCCTGAACTTTCAATGGTACTTAAAGGCACAGACAGGTGCTTCCTATAGACATAAGAGCCCAAGTCTTGTGGTCATAACCAGTGTTAATAACCTGGGCGGAAGGGTGCAAGGCTTCTTGTGTTTGTAAGTGGTAACAGAAGGCTTTCTCTTGTTGGTACCCTATCACAAGCTACACTGTCTATTCTTTTTCCTGGTTAGTGTTTCCTTGCTTTGTTTTCACTACATAGCTCCTTCCTCTTCATAGCATTGGCTGTCCTGAACCAGGCAGTCCTTGAAATCAGTGATTTGCCTGTCTTGCTGGGATTACACTCTGAGCTACCATCCAGAGGGAAGCAACCTGCTGAGGATAGACTGCTCTCTCTCCAGGTTTCCCCTATGAACATGCAAATGGCAGTCCTGCCTGGTCTTTCTTTTTTTTATCCTTTTAAAAAAATGTTTATTTTTTTATTTATGTACTTATTAGATATAAGTACACTGTAGCTGTCTTCAGACACTCCAGAAGACGGTGTCAGATTCTGGAGAATCTAAATCCCTCTTTTGGTCTGCATTTGACGTACATAAACACAGCCTCACATATACTTCTAAAAATTTAAAGATGGGTGGGGCCACTGAAAGGGCTCAACAATTAACAGCATTGTCTCCTCTTCCAGCGAACCTGGGCTCAACTACCAGCAATTATATTGTGGCCCATCTCCAGTTTCAGGAAATCTGATACTCTGTTCTGGCTTCTGTGGGCACAGTATACACATGCAAACACACTTACACTAAAAATAAAATACATCATTGAGAGAGAGGAAAGAGGGCTTTTGAGAGAGAGAGAGAGAGGGGAGGTCATCGTACCTCTTGACAGGTTTGAAAAATCAGAGTTTCATCACTCACACAAATAACTGCAAAATATTTTTTAACAAACTCAGCCATTTACCCTTAAAAATATCATGAAAAGAAGTAAGTTCTATGAGCAACAGTTATATTGACTGTATCTAAAGGATAGTCATGAGCATATTCTCTAAACAGAAAAAGGTCTAGTAATCTTAGAAATGGAAAAGAGAAACCAAGTCTTTCTTCATATAAAAGCATACAGTAAGTGAACATTTAAAACTAAAAGAGGCTACAGTGTTGCATGGCGGTGGAGATCAGTCCAACCTTGGGAAAGTCACACGTGAACCCCTTTAAGTTGGGGTTGCAGGGAGGTGATGATTGGTTCCTTCCTATGCTGGTTCTTTTGTGCCTCTTCTTTCCATGATTAGGAAGGTTTACAATTACATAATGAGGCAGCTCAGCCAAGCCCTTAATTTGGAAATAGGACTAGAGGATAGGATACACCTGAAGACAGACAGCCATTGCTCTGTGTTCTTGATGCTTCAATGGAAGCATCTGGTATTCTGAGTGCAGTGTGATAGGTCCCATTCCAGAGGCATAGGTAAGAACCAGATTCCTGGCACTCTGACAGAAAAGGACCTAGGAGAAGCCCCGAGGGTGGGTGTGGATAGGACATTGCCTGAGCCTCCTTTGGCTCAGATCCGTACCCCTGGATTGGTTGGACCCTCACTAGGATCCCCAACTTAACCCTACTGACATCTAGGTTAGTCATTTGAGCTCTAGTTGGATTCCCTTGACTGACCTGTTGGCCCCTATGGCCACCCTAAGTCAGCTCCCAGATCCTGTGCCACCTAGGCTCAGACTTGACAGGCTATGTCTGTTAACAACAAAATCAGGGTGCCAGACTCACAGGAGACATTTCTTACATTTAGATTACGTTCAGTTTGGGGGAAACAGAGGACAACACAGATGTCGGTTGAGGCCAATATACAGTTTAGTAAGCAAATACTGATCAGATGCAGAAGGACCTGCTACAGCGATGGAAACAGGTTTAACCATGCTCCTCCAGTGCCAGCCATGGCTTTGCCTGTCTGCATTGTATTTCTATGATATGCCAACGGAGCAGGTGCTCACCAAGGATTTGCTCTGGGGATGCTTACCCAGTGGTGGTCACAATTATAAACTTCTAAGCTAAAGAACAGTTCCCCATCTAGCACAGTTGTTAGAGCACGAGATTATTAATCTCAGGGTCGTTGGTTTGAGCCCAAAGTTAGATGAGATGTTATTTTAGTTGGGGCTCGACTGGAGACAATGCTGGCACTTCCCAGGAGTGCCCCATGGTTGGGGTTCTGCTTTCTGTATCTCTGACATTTCTGTATCTCTGAACTGGAGGTAGGGAGCATTTGGTGGGTCTTTTGCTCTGCTTGAAGCAGCACTGGGTGTACTAAATTGCAGAGGGTGCAAGTGTTACAGACTCTACACTAGTTTTGACATTCTCGAGTAATTGGGGCACTGGGTAGTCTTGGATTACCCTTTTCAGGTAGATCTGAAACTCAATTCTTTTGGTGTTTACTGAATTCAACCAGAGGATTCCAAGATATCCCTCTTAGAAAGACTAGCTGGAGCTTCTTTTTAAGGCTTGTTGGTCCTACCCCTAGAGGATTCTTGCTTAGGGTCTGAGAGGATCTTCCTAGGTTTAAATCTTGGACCAGTCCTCTTCTTTTGCCAATCAAACCCTGAGGATTAAAAGTCAACCTTGGCTCCTTAGAATTTATGACTAAACAAATGAAAATGGAAATTCATAAGTACCCAAAGTGGTATTGTTGGTTGGTTTCTTTGGACCTTGTTTTCTGTTTTAGGCTGAGTCTTGTTCTTTTACCTTAGGCTGCTCCTGACAACGTCAAGGATAGCTGCATTTCTAATCTTCATGCCTTCACTTCTTGTGTGCTGGAAAGATAGGCATGTGTATTAATCTGGTGTTCAGGTTGGAACCCAGGCTTAGGCAAGCAATTAGATGAGCTACAGCATCAGCTCATAACTCAAAATGTCCACCAAGAATTGCTGGCATTATTCAAATTAGCCTGAAGGATACAAATATTGGAAAATGTTGGAATTAAAAAAATCAATCCAGCTGCTCTGACAAATCAGGGAGAACTATAGCAGGCCTCTGAGATGCACCAGCTTCTAGTCAGGTCTTTAGTGTATTTGATATACCCTGAGCTACATGAGAAGAAACAAAAATAGCTAAAACAGGATTGTGAGACTAGCTGCAAGACATGTGGCTGGCAAATAAAAACTGCTTTGAAATTTGCCAGTAGCCCTTAAGTGCAAATCTGGTTTCAGGTCACTGGCCTTTAATCATCACTAGTTTGCTTGGGTCCAACCCACAGGACCCAAAAAGTAGTCAAGAGCCTTTGACCTCTTCAGATTTGCTGGACTAGCATTTTTCAGGTCCCCTGGTGCGCAGGTCTAAGAAAGGAGAGGTGCTGCCATACCTGGCTAGGGTGTCAGCTTTGCGAATCTGCCTTGGAACTTCCCTTTTTTCCATAATCTCCATAAAAAGGCAAAGGATTTTTACATTTAAGAAGTCCTAGCACTTCGGATAGGAAACATACTCCAAGAACCACAGTCAGCCCTCTGGCCTCTGTAGAGTCCTAACTGAGACTGAGTCTCCCAGCTCAGTGTTTTGAAATCACAAAGTCGATTCCTGTGCAGAGAATGAATAGATGCGAGTAGGAGGAATGAGTCCTTCTAGGGTTCTGTGAGCTGGAAGGTGCAGTGTGGACTTAACCGAACAAGCCTCAGATTCCGCCGAATTTTCACCACTGGGTAAACTGCCAGATACCATGAGAGAAGAGAGGGACTCCTCTAAGGAGTTGCTTCGGACATCTCTCCGGGGTGGGAGGCTTGATTCAAACCCTGATAACTCTGGTGTTCTGGTGTCTACACTTCGAGGCTCCCGGTGAAATCTTCAAGGACCTGAACAGTGGCCAGGCTTCCAAGGTGGCATTCAGTCCTGCGACTGTACATGTTGGATGCAGAGAAGGCCCTGATTTCTTCTATCCAGCCTTACAGAATCAGCTGAGCAATTTTCTTTTTCAGTAGGGGGCTGCCCCAACTTCTCTCTCAGCATCACTTTCATGCGCTTAGCTAATAGGCAAAAGTAACTGTTAGCTACTTTTAGAAGAGGCAAAAGTAGGTGTTAGCTGAAAGAAGAGGTCATTAATAAGGGAAGAACTAAATACATTTAGCTCTTTTGTCCACTGCCCCCACAACCCCGGCCCCCTGGCTGGTTCCCAGGCTTACTTTGAAATCTCCTTAATCTAGCCTCCGAAGTACTGCCCATACAGGAGTGAGTGATATCCATGTCACTTCATGTTTTTAGTAACAACCTCACAAAGGCAAATTTAGTCTATTCTGGTCTACATGGCTGATAAAACCCGGGAGAGGGTTTATTTTTGTTTTTTAAATAAAACAAGCTGTGATGGATCAGCTCCTATTACTTCCCTTGACTAGGGAGGGAGGCAGAAAACAGACTAGAAGATGGATGAGCAGGAAGGCCAAAAGAAGAGAGGTTGCTTGTCTGACAGTGACTGTGGACTAAAATAATGATTGGGGACCTGGGAGGGTCCAGGGAGAATAATAATATTAGTGAATTAACCTGGTTAATTAATGGGTGATCTTCGGTTTGAATTTCTATTTAAGAATAAGAGCCAGTTCTGTGACTTCTAACATTCTTTCAAGGTGGGAAAAAGACTGCTGTTGGACTATGATTTGGGCTCCAGCAAATTGTTCTGTGATTTAGGGAGCACTCTGAAAGAAAAAAAAAAAAACAGATACTTTGAGTCCAAGAACAGCGATTGTTGGGAGAACCTTCCTGGAATAAGCACACAGAAACAACTGAGAGTGGAAGAGAGATGTCAAAGGTGGGCCGAAGCCAAGACAGCTCCTGCAAGTCTTTGTAATTTCATTTTATACTTTAAAACCATAAGGTAGGGTGGACAAGCTAGTGTTTAAGTGCTGGCATCAGTCAGCAGGCTGGGAAGGGCACTGGGCCACTGCCTCACCTGGCTCTTTAGGCCTCTCTGGTTCAAGTAGCAAGTGAAGCTGGGCTCTGCAAACAGAGTGCAAGTAACACTTTAGTAAACAACTAAGGAAATCAATAAATTGACACCAAATAATTGTTTTGGTAAAGCTAGTTTTACTTCCCTATATTCTGGGAAATGGACTAGTCACTCACTGTGTCTTTGATAACGTATGTCTTGTTAGTGACTCTCCTTTCTTTCCTTTGTCCTTCCATCTTTTTCTATTTCTTTCCACTGTCTCCTCCTTACTCCCATCCTCCTTCTTTCTGTTGCACTGAAGAGTGCAGAGTGGCTATTGGCATGGTTTGTGAAGAATTACCCCTAAGAGTACTGCTCCAGCTGTTTGTGTTCTGGCTAGAGTATCAGCTGGCTTTAATCCACAGAGTCTACAACCTGGAGGAGGAAGGTAGAGGAGGTCAAAGGCAGTTATAGAGTCTAAGCTGGAGCCAACAGACTCTGTTCTATTGTCTTAATCGATTGTCTTCTAGAGAGCATCTTGGCACACAGCTCAAAATGGACTTGATTTCTCTGCCCCTTGCTCTTTCTTTCCCTATCCACTTCTCCTCCCACTTTCCCAGGCAGGCTTCACATCCAATACACAACCAAGGATGATCTCAACCCTTCCACCCTTTAAAATGTATTAATCATTTCACTTGTTTATATTTCAAGTGTTATTCCCCTCCTGCTCTCCCCTCCCTGAGGCCCAACTTTTCCCCCTCCCCACCCAGCCACTCCCATCTAATCCCTCTAGTATCCCCCTTCTCTGTGGTATCAAGCCTCAACAGGATCAAGTGCCACCCCTCCCACTGACGCCAGACAAGGTAGTTCTCTGCTACATAAGTATTTTTAGTCATGAACCCGCCCATGTATACTCCTTTAGTTGGTAGATTACTCCCTGGGAGCTCTGAGGGGTCTGGTTAATTGATACTGTTGTTCGTCCTGTGGGGTTGCCATCCCCTTCAGCTCCTTCAGCCCTTCCCCTAATTTTTCCATTGGGGTCCCCACACTCAGTCCAATAGTTTCTGTGAATTTCTTCATCTGTCTTAGTCAGTTGCTGACAGAGGCTCTCAGAGGATACACAGACATACAAGGCTCCTGTCTGTAAGCACATCTTGGCATCAGCAGTAGTGTTGGGGTTTTTTGTCTGTGGGTAGAATACAGTGGTATAGTCTCTGGATGGCCTTTCCTTCAGTCTCTGCTCCATTTTTGTCTCTAAATTTCCTTTAGACAGAGACAATTTTCGGTATTTTTTTTAAATGGGTGGGTGTCCCCATCCCTCAACTGACTCCCATGTCCATCTCCTGGATGTAGTCCCTTCAGGCTCCATCTCCCCTGTATTTCAGCTGTTGTTATGCCATTGAGTTCTGGGAACCTCTTGAATTCCTGGCATCTGAGAATTTCTAGTGCATCTCCTAGTTCCCCAAACCCCGCTGCTATTATTCCTATTCATTCTGCTGGCCCTCTAGACGTCTCTCCTGTCTCTTCCCATACCTGACCCTGTCCTTCCTTCTTTCTTCCCCTCCCTTTCTCTCTCCCACCCTGATAACCCCCTTCCTCTGCCTGCCATGATTATTTTGTTACCTCTTCTAAGTATGTTTGAATAACCGACACTTTGGTCTCACTTCTTGTAAAACTTCATTTGACTTTTTGTTCTTGCATGGGTATTCTGAGCATTTGGGCTAAAATCCACTTATCGGTGAGTACATACCATGCAAGGCCTTTTGGATTTGGGTTACCTCACTCAAGAAAATATTTTCTAGTTCCATCCATGTGCCTTCAACGTTTATGATGCGATCATTTTTTAATATCTGAGTAGTATTCCATTGTGTAAATGTACCACAGTTTCTGTAACAATTCTTCCATAGAGGGACATCTGGGTTGTTTCCAGCTCATGGTTATTAAAAATTAGGGTTCAGTGAACACATTGGTGCAGGTATCTTTGTTCTGTGTTGGAGCATCTTTAGAGTATATGACAACACACTGGAGCATGTGAAACCACAGTGGAGAATGTGACACCACAGTGGAGCATTGTGACACCACAGTGGAGAAATGTGACACCACAGAGGAGTAGGGTGACAGCACCGTGGAGCACTGTGACAACGAAGAGGAGCACTGTGACACCACAGAGGAGCACAATGACACCACAGTGGAGGAGTGTGACAACAGAGTAGAGCAGTGCAACATCAGAGTGGAACACTCTGACATCACTGTAAAGCACTGAAAAGCACTGTGACACCACTGTGGAGCACTGTGACAGCAGAGTGGAGTACTGTGACCCGAGAGTGGAGCACTGTGACTCTACAGTGCAGCACTGTGACAGCACAGTGGACCACTGTGAGATCACAGTGGACCACTGTGGAATCAGAGTGGAGTATTGTGTCATGACAGTTGAGCACTGTGACACGACAGTGTATCACTGTGACAGTGAGGGGAGCACACTTACATCACTGTGGAGAACTGTGACAGAAAGGTGGAACACTGTGACACAATAGTGTAGCAGTGTGACACTACAGTGGAGCACTGTGACAACACAGAGCAGCACGGTGACAGTAGATTGGAGCTCTGTGACATGACAGTGGAGCACTGTGATACCACAGTAGAGCACTGATAAACCACAGTGAGCACTGTGACACAACAGTGGACCACTGTGATACCACAGTGCAGCACTGTCACCCCACAGTGAACCACAATGAAACTACAGTGGAGAACTCTGACAACACAGTGGAGCATGTGACACCACAGTGGAGCATTGTGACACCAGAGAGGAGAACTCTGATACCACAGTGGCATACTGTGACACCAAAGTGGAGCATTGTGACAACGAAGTGGAGCACTGTGAGATCACATTAGAGCAAGGTGACAACAGCGTACAGAAGTGGGACATCACAGTGGAGCATTGTAAAACCACAGTTGAGCACAGTGACAGAGAAACCCTAAAAAATGTGAAACATAAAAAATAACACTGTAGGAACTGAAATATGGAAAGAAAAAGTAAAAATCATCAAATATGAGAAAATCACACTGTAGACCTTGAATATGGCGATAAACCCTGAAAAACGTCGAAAATTAAAAACTAAAAATATAGGACCTGGAATATTGTGAGAAACCCTGAAAAACAGTGGAAATTTAAAAACTTACCCTCTATGACCAGGTATATGGCAACAAATACTGAAAAATGTGAAAAATGATAAACTCAAACGGTAGGAACAGAAATATGACGAGAAACCCTGAAAAACGTGGAAATTTAATAACAAACCCTGTAGGACCTGGAATATGGCAAGAAACAATGAAAAAAAAAACGTGGAAAATGAGAAACTCACACTGTAGGAACTGGAATATGGGAAGAAACCCGGAAAAAGGTGGAAAATGAGACAACCACACTGTAGGACCTGGAATGTGTCTAGAAGCCCAGAAAGAGGGGAAAAATGAGAAAATCATAATGCAGTACCTGGAATATCGCAAGAAACTCTGAAAAACGTGAAAAATTAAAAACTTACCCTGTAGGACCTGGAATATGGCAAGAAAACGGAAATACATTAAAAATGAGAAAATCACACTGTAGGACCTGGAATATGGCAAGAAAACCTGAAGAACGTGGAAAATAAAAATATAACAGTGTAGGACAAGGGACATGGCAAGAAAATATGGTGGCTCACAACCATCCGTAACGAGATCTGGCTCCCCCTTCTGGAGTGTCTGAGGACAGCTACAGTGTACTTACATATAATAAATAATTAAAACTTAAAAAAATAAAAGAAAATGAGAAAATAACACTGCAGGACCTGGTATAAGGCTAGAAACACTGAAAAATGAGAAACTCAAACTATAGGACTTGGAATATGTTGAGAAACCTTGACAAACATGGAAAATTGAAAATTTACACTATAGGACTGGGAATATGGCAAGAAATCCTGAAAATCATGAACAATGAGAAAATCAAACTGTAGAAGCTGGAATATGGCAAGAAACCCTGAAACACGTGGAAAATTAAAAACTCACACTGTAGGTCCTGGAATATGGCGAGAAACTCTAAAAAACATGGAAAATGGAAATTAAAACTGTAGGAACTGGTATATGGTGAAAAACTCTGAAAAATGTGGAAAATTAAAAATTAAACCTGTAGGACATGGAATATGGCGAGAAACCCTGAAAAACGTGGAAAATGAGAAAATGACACTGTAGGACTTGGAATATAGTAAGAAAATCTTTAAAAAGTGGAAAATAAAAAATAAAAAGTAACAGTGTAGGACCTAAAATATGACAAGAAAACTTCAAAATCCTGAAAAATGAGAAAATCTAACTGTAGGACCTGGAATGGAAGGAAAACCTGAAAAAATTGAAAATAAAAAACTCACACCCAATAACCTGCAAAGAATGAAAAATGAGAAAATCACAGTGTAGGACCTGGAATATGGAGAGAAACACTTAAAGACTTGGAAAATAAGAAACCCAAACTGTAGGATCTGGAATATGCTGAGAAACTCTGAAAAACGTGGAAAATTAAAAACTCACACGGTTGGATCTGGAATATGTTGAGAAAACCTGAAAAAGGAGGAAAATAAGAAACTCACTCTGTAGGACCTGGAATATGTCAAGAAACCCAGAAAAAGGTGGAAAATGAGAAAATAACACTGCAGGACCTGGTATAAGGCTAGAAACACCGAAAAATGAGAAACTCAAACTTTAGGACTTGGAATATGTCGAGAAACCTTGACAAACATGGGAAATTGAAAACTTATACTATAGGACTGGGAATATGGCAAGAAAACCTGAAAAATCACAGAAAATGAGAAAATCACACTGTAGAATCTGGAATATGGCAACAAATCCTGAAACACGTGGAAAATTAAAAACTCACACTCTAGAACCTGGAATATGGTGAGAAGAACTGAAAAATGTGAAAAATGAGAAACTCAAACTATAAGAACTGGAATATGGAAAGAAAACCTTAAAATTTTGGAAAATGAGAGAATCACACCTGGAATATTGTGAGAAATCCTGAAAATCGTGGAAAATTAAAAACTTACACTCTAGGACCTGGAATAGGGAAAGATTCCCTATAAAACGTGGAAAAGGAGAAACTCACACTGGAGGACCTGGAATGTGGCAAGAAACCCTGAAAGAGGTGGAAAATGACAAAATCAAACTGCAGGACTTGGAATATGGCGAGAAACCCAGAAAGAGGTGGAAAATGACAAAATCACACTGCAGGACTTAGAATATGGGAGAAAACCTGAAAAATCGAATAAATAAATAACCTGAAAATAATGAAAAATGAGAAAATCACACTGCAGTACCTAGAATATGGCAAGAACCCCTGAATAATGTGAACAATAAGAAACTCAAATGGTAGGATATGGAATATGGCAAGAAATACAGAAAACCGTGGAAAATTAAAAACTCACACTGAAGGACCTGGGATATGGTGAGAAAACCTGAAAATCATGAAAAATGATAAAATCTCACTGTAGGACCTAGAATATGGCAAGAAACACTAAAAAACGTGGAAAATAAGAAATTCAAACTGCAGGACCTGGAATATGGCAAGAAACCCTGGAAAACGTGGAAAATTAAAAACTAACATTGTAGGAACAGGAATATGGAGAGAAAACCTGAAAAACGTGGAAAATGAGAAACTCACATTGTAGGACATGGTTTATGGCAAGAAATCTGAAAAAGTTGGACAATTAAAAACTCACACTCTAGGATCTGGAATATGGCAAGAAAACCTGAAAATCATGAAAAATGAGAAAATCACACTGTAGGATATGGAATATGGCAAGAAACAATGAAAAAAATGGAAAATGAGAAATTCAAACTGCAGAACCTGGAATATGCTGAAAAGACCTGAAAAACGTGGAAAATGAGGAACTCAAACTGCAGGACCTATAATATGGCAAAAACTCTGAAAAACGTTCAAAATGAGAAACTCACACTATAAGACCTGGAATATGAAAAGAAACCCTGAAAAACAAGGAAAATAAAAAACTCACACTGTAGGATATGGAATATGAAGAAAACCATGAAAAACGTGGAAAATTAAAAACTCGCACTGTAGAATATGGAATACGGCAGGAAACCCTGAAAAAGTTGGAAATTTAAAAACTCACACTCTAGGACTTGGAATATGACAAGAAACTCTGAAATATGTGGAAAATTAAAATCAAACAGTGAATGACCTGGAATATGGCGAGAAATCCTGAAAAACGTGGAAAATGAGAAACTCACACTCTAGGACCTGGAAAATGGAGAGAAACCCAGAAAAAGGTGGAAAATGAGAAAATCACACTGATGGACCTGGAATGTGTCTAGAAACCCAGAAAGAGGGGAAAAAATGAGAAATCATATTGAAGTACCTAGAATACCGCGAGAAACTCCGAAAAATATGGAAAATTAAAAACTTACCCTGTAGGACCAGGAATAGGGCAAGAAAACCTGAAAATCGTTGAATAGGAAAAATCACACTGTAGGACCTGGAATATGGCGAGTAACTATAAAAACGTGGATAATTAAAAAAAATCACACAGAAGGCCTGGAATAAGGCAAGAAATCCTGAAAAATGTGGAAAATGAGAAAATCACACTGTAGGACCTGGAATATGGTGAGAAAACTTGAATAAGTCGAAAAATGAGAAAATCACACTGTAGAACCTGGAAAATGTTGAGAAACCCTGAAGAAGTCGAAAAATGAGAAAATCATATCTAGTACCTGGAATATGGTGAGAAACCCTGTATAGTCGAATAATGAGAAAATCACACTGTAGGACCTGGATTATGGTGAGAAACCCTGAAAAACTCGAATAATTAGAAAATCACACTGTAGGACCTGGAAAATGTTGAGAAACCCTGAAAACGTCAAAAAATGAGAAAATCGTACTGTAGTACCTAGAATATGGCGATTAACCATGAAAAATGTCGAAAATTAAAAACTCACACTGAAGGACCTGGAATAGGGAGAGAAATCCTGTAAAATAGGGAAAATGAGAAAAGAACATTGTAGGACTTGGAATAGGGTGAGAAACCCTGTATAGTCGAATAATGGGAAAATCACACTGTAGTACCTGGAATATGGCGAGAAACCCTGAAAAACATGGATAATTAAAAACTCACACTGAAGAACTGGAATATGGCGAGAAATCCTGAAAAATGTGGAAAATGAGAAAATCACTCTGTAGGACCTGGAATATGGTGATAAACTTTGAAAAAGTCGAAAAATGAGAAAATCACACTGTAGGACCTGAAATATGGTGAAAAACCATTAAAGGATCGAAAAATGAGAAAATCATACTGTAATACCTAGAATATGGTGATAAAAACACTGAAAAATCTCGATTATCGTGAGAAACCATGAAAAAAGTGGAAAATTAAAAATTCACACTGTATTACCCATAATATGGTGAGAAATACTGAAAAAACATGGAAACTTAAAAATTCACAAAGAAGGACCTGGAATACGGCAAGAAAACCTGAAAAAGTTGGAAATGAGAAAATCACACTGTAAGACCCAGAATATGACGAAAAAACCTGAAAAACGTGGAAAATTAAAAATTCACACTGAAGGACCCCGAATATGGTGAGAAAACCTGAAAAACGACGAAATGAGAAAATGATACTGTATGACCCAGAATATGACTTAAAATCCTGGAAACGTGGAAAATTAAAAATTCACCCCAAAAGACCTGGAATATGGCGAGAAACCCTGAAAAAAGTAGAAAATTAAAAACTGACACTGAAGGACCCCAAATATAGCGAGAAAAACTGAAAAAGGTGGAAAATGAGAAAATCATACTGTAGGACCCAGAAATGAGAAAAAAAATTGAAAAAAGTGAAAAATGAGAAAATCACATTGTAGGACCCAGAATATGCCGAGAAACCCTGAAAAACGTGGAAAATTAAAAATACTCTCTGTAGGACCCAGAATATGGCAAGAAACCCTGAAAAAAAGTAGAAAATTAAAAACGTACACTGAAGGACCCAGAATATGGCGAGAAACCCTGAAAAAAAGTAGAAAATTAAAAACTCACACTGAAGGACCCAGAATATGGCGATAAACCATGAAAAATGCTGAAAATTAAGGTCTCATACTGAAGGACTTGGAATATGACAAGAGACCAAAAAAAAAAAAAAAAAAAAACGTGGATAATTTAAAAATCACACTAAAGGACTGGAATATGAAAAGAAATCCTGAAAAATGTGGAAAATGAGAAAATCAGATAGTAGGACCTGGAATATGGTAGAAACCCCTAAAAAGTCTAAAAATGAGAAAATCACACATTAGGACCTGGAATATGGTGAGAAACCCTGTATAGTCGAATAATGAGAAAATCACACTGTAGGACCTGGAATATGGTGAGAAACCCTGAAAAACTCGAAAAATTAGAAAATCACACTGTAGGACATGGAATCTGGTGAGAAACCCTGAAAATGTCGAAAAATGAGAAAATCGTACTATACTACCTAGAATATGGCGATTACCCATGAAAAATGTCGAAATAAAAAAATCACACTGAAGGACCTGGAATATGGTAAGAAACCGTGAAAATCTTGGACAATTAAAAACTCACACAAAAGGACCTGGAATAGGGCGAAAAATCTTTAAAAACAGGGAAAATGAGAAAAGAACACTGTAGGATTTGGAATAGGGCGAGAAACCCTGTATAGTCGAATAATGAGAAAATCACACTGTAGTACCTGGAATATGGCAAGAAATCCTGAAAAACATGGATAAATAAAAACTCACACTGAAGAACTGGAATATGGCGAGAAATCCTGAAAAATGTGGAAAATGAGAAAATCACTCTGTAGGACCTGGAATATGGTGATAAACCTTGAAAAAGTCGAAAAATGAGAAAATCACACTGTAGGACCTGAAATATGGTGAAAAACCATTAATGGATCAAAAAATGAGAAAATCATACTGTAATAAATAGAATATGGCGATAAAAACACTGAAAAATCTTGATTATGGCAAGAAACCATGAAAAAAGTGGAAAATTAAAAATTCACACTGTATTACCCATAATATGGCGAGAAATACTGAAAAACGTGGAAACTTAAAAATTCACAATAAAGGACCTGGAATACGGCAAGAAAACCTGAAAAAGGTGGAAATGAGAAAATCACACTGTAGGACCACGAATTAGAAAAAACTTGAAAAACGTGGAAAAAGTGAAAATCACACTGCAGCACCCAGAATATGCCGAGAAACCTTGAAAAACGTGAAAATTAAAAACTCACACTGAAGGACCCAGAATACGGCGAGAAAACCTGAAAAACGAGGAAAATTAAAAACTCACACTGAAGGACCCAGAATATGGCGAGAAAACCTGAAAAAAGTAGAAAATTAAAAATTCTCACTGAAGGACCCGGAATATGGCGAGAAAACCTGAAAAAGGTTGAAAATGAGAATAATCACACTGTACAACCAAGATTACGAAAAAATTTGAAAAACTTTGAAAATGAGAAAATCACACTGTAGGACCCAGAATATGCCGAGAAACTCTGAAAACGTGGAATATTAAAAATACACGCTGTGGGACCCAGAATATGGCGAGAAAAGCCGAAAAAAGTAGAAAATTACAAACTCACACTGAAGGACCCCAAATATGGCGAGAAAAATTGAAAAAGGTGGAAAATGAGAAAATCACACTGTAGGACCCAAAATTACGAATAAACTTGAAAAACGTGGAAAATGAGAAAATCACACTGCAGGACCCAAAATATGCCAAGAAACCCTGAAAAACTTGAAAATTAAAAATTCACACTGTCAGACAGAGAATATAGGAGAAAACATGAAAACAGAGGAAAATTAAAAATTCACACTGTATTACCCAGAATATGGCAAGAAATACAGAAAAACGTGGAAACTTAAAAATTAAAACTGAAGGACCTGGAATATGGCAAGAAAACCTGAAAAACGTGGAAATGAGAAAATCACACTGTAGGACCCAGAATATGGTGAGAAATACTGAAATTCGTGGAAAAATTAAAAATTCACACTGAAGGACCTGGAAAATGGCAAGAAAACCTGAAAAACGTGGAAATGAGAAAATCACACTGTAGGACCCTGAATATGATGAAAAAACCTGAAAAAATTGGAAAATTATAAATTCACAGTAAAGGACCCTGAATATGGCGAGAAAACCTGAAAAACGAGGAAAATTAAAAACTCACACTGAAGGACCCAGAATATGGCGAGAAAACCTGAAAAAAGTAGAAAATTAAAAACTCACACAGAAGGACCCCAAATATGGGGAGAAACCCTGAAAAAGTGGAAAATGAGAAAATCACACTGTAGGACCCAGAATTACGTAAAAACTCGAAAAACGTGGAAAATGAGAAAAATCACACTGCAGGACCCAGAATATGATGAGAAACCCTGAAAAACGTGAAAATTAAAAATTCTCACTGTCGGACACAGAATATGGCTAGAATCCATGAAAAAAGTGGAAAATTAAAAATTCATACTGTATTACGCAGAATATGGAAAGAAATACTGAAAAACTTGGAAAATTAAAAATTCACACTGAAGGACCTGGATTATGGCAAGGAAACCTGAAAAACTTGGAAATGAGAAAATCATACTGTAGGACCCAGAATATGACTAAAAATCCTGGAAACGTGGAAAATTATAAATTCACACCGAAGGACCCGGAATATGGCGAGAAAACCTGAGAAAGGTAGAAATTGAGAATAATCACACTGTAGGACCCAGAATTGCAAAAAAATCTTGAAAACGTGGAAAATGAGAAAATCACACTGTAGGACCGAGAATATGCCAAAAAACCCTGAAAACGTGGAAAATGAAAAATACACGCTGTAGGACCCAGAATATGGCGAGAAACCCTGAAAAAAGTAGAAAATTAAAAACTCACACTGAAGGACCGCAAATATTGGGAGAAAACCTGAAAAAGGTAGAAAATGAGAAAATCACACTGTAGGACCCAGAATTTTGAAAAAACTTGAAAAACGTGAAAAATAATAAAATCACACTACAAGACCCAGAATATGCCGAGAAACCGTGAAAAACGAGAAAATTAAAAATTCACACTGTTGGAGACAGACTATGGCGAGAAACCATGAAAAAAGTGGAAAATTAAAATTTCACACTGAAGGACCTGGAATATGGCAAGAAATCCTGGAAAAAGTGGAAATGAGAAAATCACACTGTAGGACGCAGAATATGACGAAAAAAACCTGAAAAACGTGGAAAATTAAAAATTCACACTGAAGGACCCAGAATAAGGCCAGAAAACCTGAAAAAACGAGGAAAATTCAAAACTCATACTGTAGGACCCAGAATATGGCGAGAAAACCTGAAAAGGGTGGAAAATGAGAAAATCACACTTTAGGACACAGAAATGAGAAAAAAATTTAAAAAAAATGGAAAATGAGAAAATCACACTGTAGGACACATAATATGGCGAGAAACCCTGAAAAACGTGGAGAATTAAAAATACCCTTTGTAGGACCCAGAATATGGCAAGAAACACTGAAAAAAGTAGAAAATTACAATATCTCACTGAAGGAACCCAAATATGGCAAGAAAACCTGAAAAAGTTGGAAAATGAGAATAATCACACTGTAGGACACAGAATATCTATAAAACTTGAAAAACGACGAAAATGAGAATATCAAACTGCAAAACTCAGAATATGCAGAGAAACCCTGAAAAACGTGGAAAATTAAAAATACACACTGTAGTACCCAGAATATGGTGAGAAACCCTGAAAGAGTCGAAATTAAAAACTCACACTGAAGGACCCAGAATATGGCTACAAAACCTTAAAAAGGTGGAATATGAGAAAATCAGACTGTAGGACCCAGAATTACGAACAAACTTGAAAAACGTGGAAAATGAGAAATTCACACTGTAGGACCCAGAATTTGCGAAGAAACCCTGAAAAACGTGAAAATTAAAAATTCACACTGTCGGACCCAGAATATGCCAAGAATACCTGGAAAAGGTGGAAAATGAGAAAATCACACTGTAGGACCCAGAATATGGCGAGAAACACAGAAAAATGTGGAAAATGAGAAATTCACACTGTAAGACCCTTAATATTGCGAGAAACCCTGAAATAAGTAGATAATTAAAAACCCACACTGAAGAACCCTATGAGGAGATAACCTGAAAAAGGTGGAAAATGAGAAAATCACACTGTAAGACCCAGAATATGAAGAAAAAACTTGAAAAAAGCGGAAAGTTAAACATTCACACTGAAGGACCGCGAATATGGTGAGAAAACCTGATAAACGAGGAAAATTAAAAACTCACACTGAAGTACCCAGAATATGGCGAGAAAACTTGAAAAAGGTGGAAAATGAGAAAATCAATCTGTAGGAACCAGAATTACAAAAAACTTGAAAAAGGTGGAAAATGAGAAAATCACACTGCAGGACCCAGAATATGCTGAGAAACCCTGAAAAACGTGAAAATTAAAAATTCACACTGTTGGACCCAGATTATGGCGAGAAACCCTGAAAAAAGTAGAATATTAAAAACTCACACTGAATGACCCCAAATATGGCGAGAAAACCTGAAAAAGGTGGAAACTGTGAATAATCTCACTGTAGGACACAGAATTGGGAAAAAACTTGAAAATGTCCTAAATGAGAAAATCACACTGTAGGTCCAGAATATGGAAAGGAAACCTGAAAAAAGTGGAAAATAAAAAATACACTCGGTAGGAAACAGAATATGGCGAGAAAGCCTAAAAAAAATTAGAAAATAAAAATTCACACTGAAGGACTCCAAATATAGCGAGAAAACCTGAAAAAGGTGGAAAATGAGAAAATTACACTGTAGGACCCAGAATTACGAAAAAACTTGAAAAACGTGGAAATGAGAAAATCACACTGTAGGACCCTGAATATGACGAAAAAACCTGAAAAACAAAGAAAATTAAAATTCACACTGAAGCACCCGGAATATGGCGAAAAACCTGAAAAACAAGGAAAATTAAAACTCACACTGAAGGACCCAGAATATGTCAAGGAAACCTGAAAAAGGTGGAAAAAGAGAAAATTACACTGTAAGTCCCAGAATTACGAAAAAACTTGAAAAACGTGGAAAATGAGAAAATCACACTGCAGGAACTTGAATATGCCCAGAAACCATGAAAAACGTGAAAATTAAAAATTCACACTATCGGACCCAGAATATGGCAAGAAACCCTGAGAAAAGTAGAAAATTAAAAACACACAGTGAAGGACACAAAATATGGGAAGAAAACCTGAAAACGGTGGAAATGAGAAAAATCACACTGTAGGACTCTGAATATGATGAAAAAACCTGAAAAACGTGAAAAATGAAAAATTCACACTGAAGGACCCCAAATATGGCGAGAAAACCTATAAAAGGTGAAAAATGAGAATAATCTCACTGTAGCACCCAGAATTGCGAAAAAACTTGAAAAATGTAGTAAATGAGAAAATCACACTGTTGGACACAGAATATGGCAAGAAAACCTGACAAACGTGGAAAATTAAAAATACACTGGGTAGGACCCAGAATATGGCGAGAAAGCCTGAAAAAAGTAGAAAATTAAAAACTCACACTGAAGGACCCCGAATATGGCGAGAAAACTTGAAAAATGTGGAAAATGAGAAAATCACACTGTAGGACCCTTAATATGATGAAAAACCTGAAAAACGTGGAAAATTAAAAATTCACACTGAAGGACCCGGAATATGGCAAGAAAACCTAAAAAAAGTAGAAAATTAAAAATTCACACTGAAGGACCCCGAATATGGTGAGAAAACTTGAAAAAGGTTGAAAATGATAATAATCACACTATAGGACCTAGAAATATGAAAAAACTTGAAAAACGTGGAAAATGAGAAAATTACACTGCAGGACCCAAAATATGCCGAGAAACCCTGAAAAACGTGAAAATTAAAAATTCACACTATGGGACCCAGAATATTGCGAGAAAACCTGAAAAAAGAAGAAAATTAAAAATCACAATGAAGGACCCCAAATATGGCGAGAAAACCTGATAAAAGTGGAAAATGAGAAAATCACACTGTATTACCCAGAATATGGTGAGAAATACTGAAAAACGTGGAAAATTAAAAATTCACACTGAAGGACCCGAATATGGTGAGAAAACCTGAAAAAGGTTGAAAATGAGAAAATCACACTGTAGGACCCAGAAATACGAAAAAAACTTGAAAAACTTGGAAAATGAGAAAATCACACTGCAGGACCCAGAATATGCGGAGAAACCCTGAAAAACGTGAAAATTAAAAATTCGCACTATCACACCCAGAATATGGTGAGAAACCCAATAAAAAGTAGAAAATTAAAAACTCACAGTGAAGGATCCCAAATATGGCAAGAAAATTAGAAATAGGTGGAAAAGTCGAAAATCACACTGTAGGACCCAGAATGACTAAAAAACTTGAAAATCGTGGAAAATGAAAAAATCACACTGCAGGACCCAGAATGTGCCGAGAAACCCTGAAAAACGTCAAAATTAAAAATTCACACTGTCGGACCCAATATATGGCAAGAAACATGAAAAAAGTGGAAAATGAGAAAATCACACTGTAGGACCCTGAATAAGGTGAGAAATACTGAAATTCGTGGAAAAATTAAAAATTCACAGTGAAGGACCTGGAAAATGGCAAGAAAACCTGAAAAACGTGGAAATGAGAAAATCACACTGTAGGACCCTGAATATGACGAAAAAAGCTGAAAAACTTGGAAAATTATAAATTCACAGTGAAGGACCCGGAATATGGCAAGAAAACCTGAAAAACAAGGAAAATTAAAAACTCACACTGAAGAACCCAGATTATGGTGAGAAAAACTGAAAAAAGTGTAAATTGAGAATAATCGCACTGTAGGACCCAAAATTGCGAAAAAACTTGAAAAAGGTTCTAAATGAAAAAAATCACCCTGTAGAACCCAGAATATGGCGAGAAACCCTGAAAAACGTGGAAAATTAAAAATAAACGTTGTAGGACCCAGAATATGTCAAAAACCACAGAAAAAAGTAGAAAATTAAAAAACTCACACTGAAGGACCCAGAATATGGCAAGAAACCCTGAAAAAAGTACAAAATTAAAAACTGACAGTGAAGTATCCCAAATATGGCGAGAAAACCTGAAAAAGGTGGAAAATGAGAAAATCACACTATAGGACCCAGAATTACGAAAAAACTTGAAAAACGTGGAAAATTAGAAAATAACACTGCAGGACCCAGAATATGCCAAGAAACCCTGCAAAACGTGAAAATAAAAATTCACACTATCGCACCCAGAATATGGTGAGAAACCCTGAAAAAAGTAGAAAATTAAAAACTCACAGTGAAGGATCCCAAATATGGCAAGAAAGCAAGAAATAGGTGGAAAATTAGAAAATCACACTGTAGGACCAGAATGACTAAAAAACTTGAAAAACGTGGAAAATGAAAAAATCACACTGCAGGACCCAGAATGTGCCAAGAAACCCTGAAAAACGTGAAAATTAAAAATTCACACTGTCGGATCCAATATATGGCAAGAAACCATGAAAAAGGTGGAAAATGAGAAAATCACACTGTATTACCAAGAATATGGTGAGAAATACTGAAATTCGTGGAAATATTAAAAATTCACAGTGAAGGACCCGGAATATGACGAGAAAACCTGAAAAAAAAGGAAAATTAAAAACTCACTCTGAAGGACCCAGAATATGGCGAGAAAACCTGAAAAAGGTAAAAAATGAGAACAATCATACTGTAGGACCCAGTATTGTGAAAAAACTTGAAAAACATCGAAAATTAGAAAATCACACTGTAGGACCCAGAATATGCCGAGAAACCCTGAAAAATTAGAAATGTAAAAACTCATACTGAAGGACCCCAAATATGGCGAGAAAACCTGAAAAAGGTGGAAAATGAGAAAATCACACTGCAGGAACCAGAATATGCCGAGAAACCTTGAAAAGCTGAAAATTAAAAATTCACATTATCAGTCCCACAATATGGTGAGAAACCATGAAAAAAAGTAGAAAATTAAAAATTCACACTGTAGGACCCAGAATATGACCAAAAAAACCAGAAAAACTTGGAAAACAAAATATTCACACTGAAGGACCCGGAATATGGCGAGAAAAACTGAAAATATGGAATATTAAAAATACACGCTGTAGGACCCAGAACATGGCGAGAAACCCTGAAAAAAGGAGAAAATTAAAAACTCACACTGAAGGAACCCAAATATGACGAGAAAACCTGAAAAAAGTGGAAAATGAGAAAATCACACTATAGGACCCAGAATTACGAAAAAAATTGAAAAACGTGAAAAATGAGAAAATCACACTGCAGGACACAGAATATGCCCAGAAACCCTGAAAAACGTGAAAATTAAAAATTCACACTGTCAGACCCAATATATGACAAGAAACCATGAAAAAAGTGGAAAATGAGAAAATCACACTGTAGGACCCTGAATATGATGAGAAATACTGAAATTCGTGGAAAAATTAAAAATTCACAGTGAAGGACCTGGAAAATGGCAAGAAATCCTGAAAAACGTGGAAATGAGAAAATCACACTGTAGGACCCTGAATATGACGAAAAAACCTGAAAAACTTGGAAAATTATAAATTCATAGTGAAGGACCCAGAATATGGCAAGAAAACCTGAAAAACAAGGAAAATTAAAAACTCACACTGAAGGACCCAGAATATGGCCAGAAAACCTGAATAGCAAGGAAAATTAAAAACTCACACTGAAGGACCTAGAATATGGTGAGAAAACCTGAAAAACAAGGAAAATTAAAAACTCACACTGAAGAACCCAGATTATGGTGAAAAAACCTGAAAAAGGTGTAAATTGAGAATAATCCCACTGTAGGACCCAAAATTGCGAAAAAACTTGAAAAAGGTGCTAAATGAAAAAAATCACCCTGAAGAACCCAGAATATGGCGAGAAACCCTGAAAAACGTGGAAAATTAAAAATAAACGCTGTAGGACCCAGAATATGGCGAAAACCCCTGAAAAAAGTAGAAAATTAAAAACTCACACTGAAGGACCCAGAATATGGCAAGAAACCCTGAAAAAAGTACAAAATTAAAAACTGACAGTGAAGTATCCCAAATATGGCTAGAAAACCTGAAAAAGGTGGAAAATGAGAAAATCACACTATAGGACCCAGAATTACGAAAAAACTTGAAAAACGTGGAAAATTAGAAAATAACACTGCAGGACCCAGAATATGCCGAGAAACCCTGAAAAACGTGAAAATTAAAAATTCACACTATGGCACCCAGAATATGGTGAGAAACCCTGAAAAATGTAGTAAATTTAAAAGTCACAGTGAAGGTTTCCAAATATGGCAAGAAAACAAGAAATAGGTGGAAAATTAGAAAATCACACTGTAGGACCAGAATGACTATAAAACTTGAAAAACGTGGAAAATGAAAAAATCACACTGCAGGACCCAGAATGTGCCAAGAAACCCTGAAGAACATGAAAATTAAAAATTCACATTATCAGTCCCAGAATATGGCGAGAAACCATGAAAAAATGAGAAAATTAAAAATTCACACTGTAGGACCCAGAATATGACCAAAAAAAACCAGAAAAACTTGGAAAACAAAATATTCACCCTGAAGGACCCGGAATATGGCAAGAAAAACTGAAAATGTGGAATATTAAAAATACACGCTGTAGGACCCAGAACATGGCAAGAAACCCTGAAAAAAGGAGAAAATTAAAAACTCACACTGAAGGAACCCAAATATGACGAGAAAACCTGAAAAAAGTGGAAAATGAGAAAATCACACTGTAGGACCCAGAATACGAAAAAACTTGAAAAACGTGAAAAATGAGAAAATCACACTGCAGGACACAGAATATGCCGAGAAACCCTGAAAAACGTGAAAATTAAAAATTCACACTGTCAGACAGAGAATATAGGAGAAAACATGAAAACAGAGGAAAATTAAAATTCACACTGTATTACCCAGAATATGGCGAGAAAACCTGAAAAAAGAAGAAAATTATAAACTCACACTGAAGGACCCCAAATATGGCAAGAAAACCTGAAAAAGGTGGGAAATGAGAAATTTACACTGTAGGACCCAGAATTAGAAAAAAACTTGAAAAACGTGGAAAATGAGAAAATCACACTGTAGGCACAAAATATGCCTAGAAAGCCTGAAAAACATGAAAATTAAAAATTCAAACTATCTAATACAGAATATGGTGAGAAAACATGAAAAAAGTGGAAAATTAAAAACTCACACTGTATTACCCAGAATATTCTGAGAAATATTGAAAAACGAGGAAAATTAAAAATTCACACTAAAGGACTCAGAATAAGACCAAAAAACCAGAAAAACTTGGAAAACAAAATATTCACACTGAAGGACCCGGATATGGCAAGAAAAACTGAAAATGTGGAATATTAAAAATACACCAGAAATATGGCAATAAAACCTGAAAAACTTGGAAATGAGAAAATCACACTGTAGGATCCTGAATATGACCAAAAAAACTGAAAATCGTGGAAAATTAAAAACTCACACTGAAGGACCCAGAATATCACGAGAAAACCTGAAAAAGTTGGAAAATGAGAACTTCACACTGTAGGACCCAGAATTGTGAAAAAAGTTGAAAAATGTCGAAAATGAGAAAATCACACTATAGGACCCAGAATATGACGAAAAAACCTGAAAAACGTGGAAAAATAAAAAAAAAACACGATGTAATACACAGAATATGTCAAGAAACCCTGAAAAATTAGAAAATTAAAAACTCACACTGAAGGACCCCAAAATGGTGAGAAAACCTGAAAAAAGTAGAAAATTAAAAATTCATACTGAAGGACCCCCCCATATGGCGAGAACACCTGAAAAAGTTGGAAAATGTTAATAATCACACTGTAGTACCCAGAACTGCGAAAAAACTTGTATATCGTCGAAAATGAGAAAATCAAACTGTAGGACCCAGAATATGCCTATAAACCCGGAAAACTTGGAAAATTAATAGTACACGCTGTAGGACCCAGAATATAGCCAGAAACCCTGAAAAAAAGTAGAAAATTACAAACTCACATGGAAGGACCCCAAATATGGCGAGAAAACCTGAAAAAGGTGGAAAATGAGAAAATCACACTGTAGTACCCAGAATTACGAAAAAACTTGAAACAGGAGGAAAATGAGGAAATCACACTGCAGCACCCAGAATATGCCAAGAAACCCTGAAAAACGTGAAAATTAAAATTCACAATGTCGGACACACAATATGGCGAGAAACCATGAAAAAAGAGGAAAATTAAAAATTCACACTGTATTACCCAGAATATGGCAAGAAATACTGAAAAAACGTGGAAAATAAAATTCACACTGAAGGACGTGGAACATGGCAAGAAAACCTGAAACATGTGGAAATGAGAAAATCACACTGTAGGACACAGAATATGACGAAAAAACCTGAAAAACGTGGAAAATTAAAAACTCACACTGAAGCACTCAGAATATGGTGAGAAAACCCGAAAAAGGTGCAAAATGAGAAAATCACACTGTAGCACCCAGAATTGTGAAAAAACTTGAAAAATGTCGAAAATGAGAAAATCACAATGTAGGACCCAAAATATGAAGAAAAAACCTGAAAAACGTGGAAAATTAAAATTTTGCCTATTAGCTAAGCGCATGAAAGTCATGCTGAGAGAGAAGTTGGGACAGCCCCCTACTGAAAAAGGAAAGAGCTCAGCTGATTCTGTAAGGCTGGATAGAAGAAATCAGGGCCTTCTCTGCATCCCACACGTACAGTCGCAGGACTGAATGCCACCTTGGAAGCCTGGCCAGTGTTCAGGACCTTGAAGATTTCGCCAGGAGCCTCGAAGTGTAGACACCAGAGCACCAGAGGTATCAGGGTTCAAATCAAGCCTCCCACCCCAGAGAGATGCCCGAAGCGACTCCTTAGAGGAGTCCCTCTCTTCTTTCATGGTATCTGGCAGTTTACCCAGTGGTGAAAATTGGCAGAATCTGAGGCTTGTTCGGTTAAGTCCACACTGCGCCTTCCAGCTCACAGAACCATAGAAGGACTCATTCCTCCTACTCGCATCTATTCATTCTCTGCACAGGAATCCACCTTGTGATTTCAAAACACTGAGCTGGGAGACCCAGGCTCAGTCAGTACTCTACAGAGGCCAGAGGGCTGACTGTGGTTCTTGGAGTATGTTTCCTATCCGAAGTGCAAGGACTTCTAAAATGTAAAAATCCTTTGCCTTTTTATGGAGATTATGGAAAAAAGGGAAGTTCCAAGGCAGATTCGCAAAGCTGAGACCCTTGCCAGGTTTAGCAGCACCTCTCCTTTCTTAGATCTGCGCACCAGGGGACCTGAAAAATGCTAGTCCAGCAAATCTGAAGAGGTCACAGGCTCTTGACTACTTTTTGGGTCCTGTAGGTTGGACCCAAGCAAACTAGTGATGATTAAAGGCCAGTGATCTGGAACCAGATTTGCACTTAAGGGCTACTGGCAAATTTCAAAGCGGTTTTTATTTGCCAGCCACATTTCTTGCAGCTAGTCTCACAATCCTGTTTTAGTTATTTGTGTTTCTTCTCATGTAGCTCAGGGTATGTCAAATACACTAAAGACCTGACTAGAAGCTGGTGCATCTCAGAGGCCTGCTCCAGTTCTCCCTGATTTGCCAGAGCAGCTGGATTGATTTTTTTTAAATTCCAACATTTTCCAATATTTGTATCCTTCAGGCTAATTTGAATAATGCCAGCAATACTTGGTGGACATTTTGAGTTATGAGCTGATGCTCTAGCTCATCTAATTGCTTGCCTAAGCCTGGGTTCCAACCTGAACACCAGATTAATACACATGCCTATCTTTCCAGCACACAAGAAGTGAAGGCATGAAGATTAGAAATGCAGCTATCCTTGACTTTGTCAGGAGCAGCCTAAGGTAAAGGAACAAGACTCTGCCTAAAACAGAAAACAAAGTCCAAAGAAACCAACCAACAATACCCCTTTGGGTACTTACGAATTTCCATTTTCATTTGTTTAGTCATACCTTCTAAGGAACCAAGGTTGACGTTTAATCCTCAGGGTTTGATTGGCAAAAGAAGAGGGCTGGTCCAAGATTTGAACCTAGGAAGATCCTCTCAGACCCTAAGCGAGAATCCTCTAGGGGTAGGACCAACAAGCCTTAAAGAGAAGCTCCAGCTAGTCTTTCTAAGAGGGATATCTTGGAATCCTCTGGTTGAATTCAGTAAACACCAAAAGAATTGAGTTTCAGATCTACCTGAAAAGGGTAATCCAAGATTACCCAGTGCCCCAATTGCTCGAGAATGTCAAAACTAGTGTAGAGTCTGTAACACTTGCACCCACTGCAATTTAGTACACCCAGTGCTGCTTCAAGCAGAGCAAAAGACCCACCAAATGCTCCCTACCTCCAGTTCTAATGTCAGAGATACAGAAAGCAGAACCCCAACCATGGGGCACACTTGGGAAGTGCCAGCATTGTCTCCAGTCGAGACCCAACTAAAATAACATCTTGTCCAACTTTGGGCTCAAACCAACGAACCTGAGATTAATAAACTCGTGCTCTAATGACTGTGCTAGATGGGGAACTGTTCTTTAGCTTAGAAGTTTACTAATTGTGACCACCACTGGGTAAGCATCCCCAGAGCTAATCCTTGGTGAGCACCTGCTCCTTTGGCATATCATAGAAATACAATGCAGACAGGCAAAGCCATAGCTGGCACTGGAGGAGCATGTTTCCATCGCTGTAGCAGGCCTTTGCGCATCTGATCAGTATTTGCTTACTAAACTGTATATTGGCCTCAACCGAGTTCTGTGTTGTCCTCTGTTTCCCCCAAACTGAACGTAATCTAAATGTAAGAAATGTCTCCTGTGAGTCTGGCACCCTGATTTTGTTGTTAACAGACATAGCCTGTCAAGTCTGGGCCTAGGTGGAACAGGATCTGGGAGCTGACTTAGGGTGGCCATAGGGGCCAACAGGTCAGTCAAGGGAATCCAACTAGAGCTCAAATGACTAACCTAGATGTCAGTAGGTTTAAGTTGGGGATCCTAGTGAGGGTCCAACCAATCCAGGGGTACGGATCTGAGCCAAAGGAGGCTCAGGCAATGTCCTATCCACACCCACCCTCGGGGCTTCTCCTAGGTCCTTTTCTGTCAGAGTGCCAGGAACCTGCTTCTTACCTATGCCTCTGGAATGGGACCTATCACACTGCACTCAGAATACCAGATGCTTCCATTGAAGCATCAAGAACACAGAGCAATGGCTATCTGTCTTCAGGTGTATCCTATCCTCTAGTCCTATTTCCAAATTAAGGGCTTGGCTGAGCTGCCTCATTATGTAATTGAAAATCTTCCTAATCGTGGAAGGAAGAGGCACAAAAGAACCAGCATAGGAAGGAACCAATCATCACCTCCCTGCAACCCCAACTTAAAGGGGTTCACGTGTGACTTTCCCAAGGTTGGAACAATCTCCACCGCCATGCCACACTGTAGCCTCTTGTAGTTTTAAATGTTCTCTCACTGTATGCTTTTATATGAAGAAAGACTTGGTTGCTCTTTTCCATTTCTAAGATTACCAGACCTTTTTATGTTTAGAGAATATGCTCATGACTATCCTTTAGATACAGTCAATATAACTGTTGCTCATAGAACTTACTTTTTTTTGATATTTTTAAGGGTAAATGGCAGAGTTTGTTTAAAAAATATTTTGCAGTTATTTATTTGTGTGAGTGATGAAGCTCTGATTTTTCAAACCTGTCAAGAGGTACGATGACCTCCCCTCTCTCTCTCTCAAAAGCCCTCTTTCCTCTCTCTTAATGATGTATTTTATTTTTAGTGTAAGGGTGTTTTACATGTGTATACAATGCCCACAGAAGCCAGAAGAGAGTATCAGATCCCCTGTAACTGGAGATGGGCCACCATACAGTTGCAGGTAGTTGAGCCCAGGTTCTCTGGAAGAGGAGACAATGCTGTTAATTGTTGAGCCCTTTCAGTGGCCCCACCCATCTTTAAATTTTTAGAAGTATATGTGAGGCTGTGTTTATGTACATCATATGCAGACCATAAGAGGGATTTAGATTCTCCAGAATCTGACACCGTCTTCTGGAGTGTCTGAAGACAGCTACAGTGTACTTATATCTAATAAATAAATAAATAAATAAATAAATAAATAAATAAATAAACAAACTTTTTTTTTTTTTTTTGGTTTTTCGAGACAGGGTTTCTCTGTATAGCCCTGGCTGTCCTGGAAGTCTCTTTGTAGACCAGGCTGGCCTCGAACTCAGAAATCCGCCTGCCTCTGCTTCCGGAGTGCTGGGATTAAAGGCGTGCGCCACCAAGCCCGGCTTACCATAAGAGGGATTTAGATACTCCAGAATCTGACACCCTCTTCTGGAGTGTCTGAAGACAGCTACAGTGTACTTATATCTAATAAGTACATAAATAAATAAATAAACATTTTTAAAAAGGATAAAAAAAAGGAAGACCAGGCAGGACTGCCATTTGCATGTTCATAGGGGAAACCTGGAGAGAGAGCAGTCTAACCTCAGCAGGTTGCTTCCCTCTGGATAGTAGCTCAGAGTGTAATCCGGCAAGACAGGCAAATCACTGATTTCAAGGACTGCCTGGTTCAGGACAGCCAATGCTATGAAGAGAAAGGAGCTATGTAGTGAAAACAAAGCAAGGAAACACTAACCAGGAAAAAGAATAGGCAGTGTAGCTTGTGATAGGGTACCAACAAGAGAAAACCTTCTGTTACAACTTACAAACACAAGAAGCCTTGCACCCTTCCGCCCAGGTTATGACCACAAGACTTGGGCTCTTATGTCTATAGGAAGCACCTGTCTGTGCCTTTAAGTACCATTGAAAGTTCAGGGCTATAATTCATCTGTAACAAGCAACAGTGTTAAGAACCTGCAGCCTTTGAAAACAACTCTTTTTTAAAAAAAGCAGGGGACACAACTGAGCTGTAGAGCTCCTCAAGTTCAGCCCTAGTACTTGGTAGGGAAACAGCCTCAGTGTCCAGAGCTGAGGTCTCACAGGCAAACTGCTGCAATTTTTGAGTACCATCTAGAGAGAGAAAAGATATGATGTGGTTGCTTAATTTATGTATTTTATTATTTCTATTTGTTGTTTTGTTTTATTTGGTTTTAGATAAGGCCTCAGTCTGTAGCTCTGGCTGAAACAGGACTGACTACATGTGTTAATTAGGGTTTCACAGCTGAGAACAGACACCAAGAGCAAGGTAAGACTTAGAAAACCCGACATTCAGGGGTGGCTCAAGCTCTTAATGAGAACACTCTGGAGGCAGAGGCAGTCAGTTTCTGAGTTCGAGGCCAGCCTGGTGAAAGAAAGACAGACAGACAGATCAGTAAAATAAAAGCCAGAACCTTCTCTGCTTTTGTTTTCTTTTGCCTCGAGGTAGGGTTTCTCTTGGTGTAGCCCAGGCAGTATGTTCTGTATCAAACTCACAGAGGTCCTCTCTGCCTGCCTGCCTTTGCCACCTATACAGCCTGGCAGAAGCCAGAATCTCTTTTTCCCTCTTATTTATATATTTGTTTGTTTGCTTGCTTGCTTGCTTGCTTGATTGCTTGTTTGTTGTTATTATTACTATTAGTTTTCAATGTAAGTGTGTGTGTGTGTGTGTGTGTGTGTGTGTGTGTGTGTGTGCTCTATCTGCTGCCTATATGACTACATGCCAGAAGAGGGCCATAACCTAGAACAAGTCACCATGCAACTCCTGAGAATTAATTTTAAAAAAAGGAAATTCTAATCACATAGAAGGTAGATATCTGTGAGGCTGTCAGAGTGCTTTTTAAGGCTTACTATAAATAATAAAAATTGTGTGTCTTTTACCAAACAACAGAAGGGAAGGGAGGTGGTGTGCCTGCATGTCTGTTGTCTGCATGTCTAATTCCTTGTTCTGTCACTCGGTTGAACATTGACACATTGACCTCACCATGCTGAAAGGCGACATGTGGATGGCGGCCATTTTGTTTGCTGACTGACCACCCTTCTGAAGATGGAGGTGGCTGGCTGCCACGAGACCTATTGTTCCAGGTTGCTTCTGTTTCTTCCCCTTCTTTCCCACCTGCTAGTGGAATAGAACTTAACTGAATACAGTGCAGAAGGGTCAGGAATCACTGAAAAGCCACCAGCAGCCTTGGCCACATGTTTTTCTCTTGCTTTTTGTCTATTACTTCTTTATTATTTTTAGGAGGGAGAGGCGTTCAAGACAGTGTTTCTTTGTGTAGCTCTGGGTGTCTTGGAACTCACTCTGTAGACCAGGATGGCCAGGAATGCAGAAATCTGCCGGCCTCTGCCTGCCAAGTGCTGGGATTAAAGGGGTGCTCCACCACACCCGGCTTCCTTGTTTATTTCTAAGAATCCGTGGAAAATATGGTTTCTTTAATCGGTGTACCCTAGACTAACACACACATGCACACACACAGGGAGTGAGAGAGAAAGATAAGGAGGAATGACATGAATTTTAGGAAAAAGAGATATTAATGGATTAATATTACTTATATTCATACATATATACAAACAAACACAGAATTAGAGTAAAGCTGAGGCAATTGTGGAACACACCTTTAGCCTCAGGCAGATTTCTGCATTCAAGGTCACCTTGGCTTACAGAGGGAGTTCCAAGTCAGCCAGGGCTGCACAGAGAAACACGTTCTGAGAAAAAAATAATAATTGAAAGAAAGAAAGAAAGAAAGAAAGAAAGAAAGAAAGAAAGAAAGAAAGAAAGAGAATAAAAAGTTTTTAAAAATTAAGAAAAAAAAATTACCAGATTTCCATCAAGCACACACAGCAATGGCTGTCTTCAGGTGTATCCTATTCTCGAGTCTTATTTCCAACCTAAGAGCTGGGCTGAGCTGCCTCATTATGTAATTGCAAACCTTCCTTGGTTTGTCTTTTCCATTTCTAAGACTAACAGACCTTTTTCTCTTTAGAGAATATGCTCATGACTGTCCTTTAGATATAGTAAATATAACTGTTGCTCATAGAACTTGTTTTCTAGGAATTTTTAAAGGTAAATGGCAGAGTTTATTTATAAAAAATATTTTGCATTTATTTATTTGTGTAAGTGATGAAGCTCAGGTCTTCAAACTCGTCAGGAGGTATGATTACCTCCCCTCTCTCTCACCCCCTCTCTCTCCTCTCTCTCAATGATCTATTTTATTTTTAGTGTAAGGGTGTTTTGCATGTGTATGCTGTGCCCACAGACTCCAGAACAGAGTATTATAACCCCTGGAACTGGAGATGGGCCACCATATATATACTGGTAATTGAGCCCAGGTTCTCTGGAAGAGGAGACAATGCTCTTAATTGTTGAGCCCTCTAGCCCCATCTTTCATTATTTTTTTTTGAGTATATGTGAGGCTGTGTTTATATACATCATATGCAGACAATAAGAATGATTTAGATTCTTCAGAATCTGACACCCTCTTCTGGCGTGTCTGAAGATAGCTAGAGCATACTTAAATATAATAAATAAATAAATAAATAAATCTTTAAAAAGAAAAGGAAAAGAAAAAAAGAAAGACCAGGCATGCCATATGCATGTTCATAGAGGAAACTGGAAGAGACCCCAATCTAACCTCAGCAGTGTGCTTCCTTCTGGATGGTAGCTCACAGTTTCATCCCAGCAAGACAGGCAAATCACTGAGTTCAAGGACAGTAAGGTTCAGGACCACCAAGGTTAGGAAGGGAAAGGGGCTATGTAGAGAATGCAAACCGACAAAACAACAACAAGGAAAAAGAAGTGACAGTGTAACTTGGGGTAGGGTACAAACTAGACAAAGCCTTCTGTTACCACTTACAAACAGCAGTAGCCTTACACCTTTCTGCCCAGGTCCCTGTCTACCTTTCTAGGAATTGTTAGGATGCCAGGGGTTGGGGGAATCCAGATTAACTTTTTAATAACAAAGACTTGGCCTTTTATGTCTATAGGAAGCCCATCTCAGTGCCTTTAACTACCACTGAAAGTTCAGGGCTGTGACTCAACTGTAACAAGCAACAGTGCTAAGATTCTGCAGCCTTTGAAAACAACTATTTTTTTAAAGTGGGGGACACAACTCAGCAGTAAAACCCCTCAGGTTCAGCCATAATACTTGTTAGGAAAACAGTCTCAATGTCCAGAGCTGAGGTCTCATGGGTGAACTGCTTCAAGCTCTGAGTATCATCTAAAGAAAAAAAAGATATCATGTGGTTGCTTAATTTATTTATTTTATTTTTTCTATTTTTTGTTTTGTTTTGTTTTAGATAATGCCTCACTCTGTAGCTATGGCTGACCTAGGACTGACTACATGTCTTAATTAGGGTTTCACAGCTGAGAAACAGACACCATACCAATGTAAGACTTAGAAAACCCAACAGTCAGTGGTGGCTCGAGCTCTTAATGAGAGCACTCTGAAGGCAGAGGCAGTCAGTTTCTGAGTTCGACGCCAGCCTGGTTAAAAACAGGGTCAGGAAGGCAGTGCTAGGCTAGGCAGGGAAGGGCTGGGCTAGGCAGGGATATGCAGGGAAGGGCTAGGCTAGGTAGGGCTTGGCAAGGCAGGACTAGGCAGGGCTTGGCAAGGCAGGGCTAGGCAGGGCTTGGCAAGGCAGGGCTAGGGAGGGCTGGGCTAGGCAGGGCTAGGCTGGGCTAGGCTGGGCTAGGCAGGGCTAAGCTAGGCTAGGCAAGTCAGGGCCATATACTGGGTCCCATAGTGTGAATTTTTAAATTTCACGATTTTCAGGGTTTCTCGGAATATTCTGGGTCCTGCAGTGTGATTTTCTCATTTTCCAAGTTTTTCAAGTTTTTTCATTATTCTGGGTCCTTCAGTGTGATTTTCTCATTTTCCACCTTTTTCAGGTATTCTCGCCAAAATCGGGGTCCTTCAGTGTGAGTTTTTAATTTTCTACTTTTTTCATGGTTTCTTGCCATATTCTGCGTCCTACAGAGTGTATTTTTAATTTTCCACGTTTTTCAGGGTTTCTCGGCATATTCTGGGTCCTACAGTGTGATTTTTCTCATTTTCCACTTTTTTTCAATTTTTTTCGCATTACTGTGTCCTACAGTGTGATTTTCACATTTTCCACCTTTTTCAGGTTTTCTCGCTATATTTGGGGTCCTTCAGTGTGAGTTTTTAATTTTCTACTTTTTTCAGGGTTTCTCGCCATATTCTGGGTACTACAGCACGTATTTTTAATTTTCTACTTTTTTCAGATTTTCTGGCCATATTCTGGGTCCTTCAGTGTGAGTTTTTAATTTTACTCGTTTTTAAGGTTTTCTCGCCATATTCCAGGTCCTTGGGTGTGAATTTTTTATTTTCCACGTTTCCAGGATTTTTAGTCATATTCTGGATCCTACAGTATGATTTTCTCATTTCCACGTTTTTCAGGTTTTCTTGCCATATTCCAGGTCCTTCAGTGTGAATTTTTAATTTTCCACGTTTTTCAGTATTTCTCGACATATTCTGCGTAATACAGTGTGAATTTTTAATTTTCCACTTTTTTCATGGATTCTCGCCATATTCTGTGTCCAACAGTGTGAATTTTTAATTTTCACGTTTTTCAAGGTTTCTCGGCATATTCTGGATGCTGCAGTGTGATTTTTCTCATTTTCCACGTTTTTCGATTTTTTTTTGTAATTCTGGGTCCTACAGTGTGATTTTCTCATTTTCCACTTTTTCAGGTTTTCTACCCATATTTGGGGTCCTTCTCTCTGAGTTTTTTTATTTTCTACTTTTTTCAGGTTTTCTCGCCATGTTCGGGGTCCTTCAGTGTGAATTTTTAATTTTCCACGTTTTTCAGGGTTTTTTTTTTGTCATATTCTGGGTCTTACAGTGTGATTTTCTCATTTCCACCTTTTTCAGGTTTTCTTGCCATATTCCAGGTCCTTCATTGTAAATTTTTAATTTTCCACGTTTTTCAGTATTTCTCGCCATATTCTGTGTAATACAGTGTGAATTTTTAATTTTCCACTTTTTTCATGGATTCTCGCCATATTCTGTGTCCAACAGTGTGAATTTTTAATTTTCACGTTTTTCAAGGTTTCTCGGCATATTCTGGATGCTGCAGTGTGATTTTTCTCATTTTCCACGTTTTTCGATTTTTTTTTGTAATTCTGGGTCCTACAGTGTGATTTTCTCATTTTCCACTTTTTCAGGTTTTCTACCCATATTTGGGGTCCTTCTCTCTGAGTTTTTTTATTTTCTACTTTTTTCAGGTTTTCTCGCCATGTTCGGGGTCCTTCAGTGTGAATTTTTAATTTTCCACGTTTTTCAGGGTTTTTTTTTGTCATATTCTGGGTCTTACAGTGTGATTTTCTCATTTCCACCTTTTTCAGGTTTTCTTGCCATATTCCAGGTCCTTCATTGTAAATTTTTAAGTTTCCACGTTTTTTCAGTATTTCTCGCCATATTATGGGTAATATAGTGTGAATTTTAAATTTTCCACTTTTTTCATGTTTTCTCACCATAATCGAGTTTTTTCAGTGTTTTTATCACCATATTCTAGTTATTAGAGTATGATTTTCTCATTTTTCGTTCCTTTAATGGTTTGTCACCATATTTCAGGTCCTACAGTGTGATTTTCTCATTTTTTGACTTTTTCAAGGTTTATCACCATATTCCAGGTCCTACAGTGTGACTTTCTCATTTTCCACCTTTTTCAGGTATTCTCGCCATAATCGGGGTCCTTCCGTTTGAGTTTTTAATTTCTAGTTTTTTCATGGTTTCTTGCCATATTCTGCGTCCTACAGAGTGTATTTTTATTTTCCACGTTTTTCATGGTTTCTCTGCATATTCTGGGTCCTACAGTGTGATTTTTCTCATTTTCCACTTTTTTCATTTTTTTTCACATTACTGTGTCCTACAGTATGATTTTTTCATTTTCCACCTTTTTCAGGTTTTCTCGCTATATTTGGGGTCCTTCAGTGTGAGTTTTTAATATTCTACTTTTTTCAGGGTTTCTTGCCATATTCTGGGTACTAAAGCATGTATTTTTAATTTTCTACTTTTTTCGAAAAATGAGAAAATCACACTGTAGGACCTGGAATATGGTGAGAAACCCTGAAAAAGTCGAAAAATGAAAATATCTTACTGTAGTACCTAGAATATAGCGATAAACGCTGATAAAGGTCGAAAATTAAAACTCACAATGAAGGACCTGGAATATGGCGAGAAATTTTAAAAAATATGGAGAATGAGAAAAGCACACAGTAGGACTTGGAATATGGCGAGAAACACTGAAAAACGTGGATAATTAAAAAATCACACTTAAAGCCTGGAATTTTGCAAGAAATCCTGAAAAATGTGGAAAATGAGAAAATCACACTGTAGGACCTGGAATATGGTGATAAACCCTGAAAAAGTCGAAAAATGAGAAAATCACAGTGTAGGACCTAAAATATGGTGACAAACCACGAAAGAATCGAAAAATGAGAAAATCATACTGTAAAACCTGTAATATGGCGATAAAATCACTGAAAAATCTCGAAAATAAAAAACTCACAAAGAAGGACCTGAAATATGGCGAGAAACCCTGAAAAACGTGGATAATTAAAAAATAACACTGAAGGACCTGGAATATGGCGATAAACCCTGAAAAATGTGGAAAATTAAAAACTCACACTGAAGAACCTGGAAAATGGCGAGATATCCTTAATAATGTGGAAAATGAGAAAATAACACATTAGGTCCTGGAATATGGTGAGAAACCCCGAAAAAGTCGAAAAATGAGAAAAATCACACTGTAGTTCATGGAATATGGCGAGAAACCCTAAACAAGATGGATAATTAAAAACTGACACTGAAGACCTGGAATATGGCGAGAAATCCTGAATAATGTGGAAAATGAGAAAATAACACTCTAGGAACTGGAATATGGTAAGAAACCCTGAAAAAGTCGAAAAATGAGAAAATCACACTGTAGGACCTGGAATATGGTGAGAAAACCTGAAAAACGTCGAAAAATGTGAAAATCATACTGTAGTACCTAGAATATGGTGATAAACCCTGAAAAAGTCGAAAAATGAGAAAATCACACTGTAAGACCTGGAATATGGTGAGAAAACCTGAAAAAGTCGAAAAATGAGAAAATCACACTGTAGGACCTGAAATATGGTGACAAACCGTTAAAGAACTGAAAAATGAGAAAATCATTTTTCTGAAAATCTGTAATACCTAGAATATGGCGATAAAATCACTGAAAAATCTCGAAAATAAAAAACTCACACAGAAGGACCTGAAATATGGCGAGAAACCCAGAAAAACGTGGATAATGAAAAAATCACACTGAAGGACCTGGAATATGGCGATAAACCCTGAAAAATGTGAAAAATTAAAAACTCACACTGAAGGACCTGGAAAAGGGCGAGATATCCTGAATAATGTGGAAAATGAGGAAATAACACTGTAAGAACTGGAATATGGTGAGAAACTGAAAAAGTCGAAACATGAAAAAATCAAACTGTAGGTCCCAGAATATGGTGAGAAACCCTGAAAAACATGGATAATTATTTATTCAAAATGAAGGACCTGGAATATGGCAAGAAACCTTGAAAAACGTGGATAATGAAAAAAATCACACTGAAGGCCTGGAATATGGCAAGAAATCCTGAATAATGTGGAAAATGAGAAAATCACACTGTAGGACCAGGAATATGGTGACAAACCATGAAAGAATCGAAAAAAATGAGAAAATCATACTGTAATACCTAGAATATGGCGATAAAATCACTGAAAATTTTCGAAAATAAAAAACACACACAGAATGACCTGAAAAATGGCAAGAAACCCTGAAAAATGGGGATAATGAAAAAAATCACACTGAAGGACCCCGAATATGGCGAGAAAATCTGAAAAAGGTGGAAAATAAGAAAATCATACTGTAGGACACAGAATATGACGAAAAAAAACTTATAAACGTTAAAAAATAAAAATTCACACTGTAGGACTCCGTATATGGCGAGAAAACCTGAAAAAGGTAGAAAAAGAGAAAATCACACTGTAGGACCCAAAATTGCGAAAAAACTTGAAAAACGTCGAAAATGAGAAAATCACACTGTAGGACACAGAATATGAGGAGAAACCCTGAAAAAGTGGAAAATTAAAAATACACGCTGTAGGAACCAGAATATGGTGAGAAACCCTGAAAAAAAAGTAAAAATTAAAAACTCACACTGAAGGACCTGGAATATGGCAAGAAAACCTGAAAATCATGGAAATGAGAAAATCACACTGTAGAACACAGAATATGACGAAAAAACCTGAAAAACATGGAAAATTAAAAATTCACACTGAAGGACCCAAATATGGCAAGAAAACCTGAAAAACGAGGAAAATTAAAAAACTCACACTGAAGGACCCAGAATATGGTGAGAAAAACTGAAAAAGGTGGAAAATGAGAAAATCAAGTGTAGGACCCAGAATATGACGAAAAAAAACGTAAAAACGTTTAAAATTAAAAATTCACACTGCAGGACCCCGTATAAGGCGAGAAAACCTGAAAAAGGTGGAAAATGAGAAACTCACACTGTAGGACCCAGAATTGCTAAAAAACTTGAAAAGGGTCGAAAATGAGAAAGTCTCTCTGTAGGACTCAGAATATGCAGAGAAACGATGAAAAATGTCAAAAATTAAAAATACACTCTGTAGGACCCAGAATATTGCGAGAAACCCTGAAAAAAGTAGAAATTAAAAAACTTAAAGAAAAGGACCCCGGATACTGCGCGAAAACCTGAAAAAGGTGGAAAATGAGAAAATCACACTGTAGGACCCAGAATTAGGAAAAAACTTCAAAAACATGGAAATGAGAAAATCACACTGCAGGACCCAGAATATACCGAGAAACCCTGAAAAAAGTAGATATTAAAAAACTCACACAAAAGGAACCCTAATACAGTGTGAAAACCTGAAAAAGGTGGAAAATGAGAAAATTACACTGTAGGACACAGAATTGCGAAAAAACTTGAAAAACGTGGAAAATGAGAAAATCACAGTACAGGACCCAGTTATGCCAAGATACCCTGAAAAACATGAAAATTAAAAACTCACACTGTCGGACCCAGAATATGACGAGAAACCATGAAAAAAGTGGAAAATTAAAAATTCACACTGTATTACCCACAATAAGGCGAGAAATACTGAAAAACGTTGAAAATTAAAAATTCACATTGTCGGACCCAGAATATGGCAAGAAACCATGAAAAAAAAAGTAGAAAATTAAAAACTCACAGTGAAGGACCCCAAATACGGCGAAAAAACCTGAAAAAGGTGGAAAATTAAAAATTCACAGTGTAGGACCTGAATATACCAAGAAACCTTGAAAAAGGTGGAAAATTAAAAATTCACTCTGTAGGAGTCATAATATGCCCAGAAAACCTGAAAAGTTGGAAAATGAGAAAATCACACTGTAGGACCCAGAATGTGACAAAAAAAAAACTTAAAAAGTTTTAAAATTAAAAATTCACACTGTAGGAGTCAGAATATGCCGAGAAAACCTGAAAAGTTAGAAAATGAGAAAATCACACTGTAGGACCCAGAATGTGACAAAAAAAAAACCTTAAAAACCTTTAAAATTAAAAATTCACACTTTAGGACCCAGAATATGGCGAGGAACTCTGAAAAACGTGGAAAATTTAAAATTCACACTGTAAGACACAGAATATGGTGAGAAACCCTGAAAAAAAGTAGAAAATTAAAAATTCACAGTGAAGGAACCCAAAGAAGGCGAGAAAACCTGAAAAAGTCGAAAAATGAGAAAATCACACTGTAGGACCTGAAATATGGTGACAAACCGTTAAAGAACTGAAAAATGAGAAAATCATTTTTCTGAAAATCTGTAATACCTAGAATATGGCGATAAAATCACTGAAAAATCTCGAAAATAAAAAACTCACACAGAAGGACCTGAAATATGGCGAGAAACCCAGAAAAACGTGGATAATGAAAAAATCACACTGAAGGACCTGGAATATGGCGATAAACCCTGAAAAATGTGAAAAATTAAAAACTCACACTGAAGGACCTGGAAAAGGGCGAGATATCCTGAATAATGTGGAAAATGAGGAAATAACACTGTAAGAACTGGAATATGGTGAGAAACTGAAAAAGTCGAAACATGAAAAAATCAAACTGTAGGTCCCAGAATATGGTGAGAAACCCTGAAAAACATGGATAATTATTTATTCAAAATGAAGGACCTGGAATATGGCAAGAAACCTTGAAAAACGTGGATAATGAAAAAAATCACACTGAAGGCCTGGAATATGGCAAGAAATCCTGAATAATGTGGAAAATGAGAAAATCACACTGTAGGACCAGGAATATGGTGACAAACCATGAAAGAATCGAAAAAAATGAGAAAATCATACTGTAATACCTAGAATATGGCGATAAAATCACTGAAAATTTTCGAAAATAAAAAACACACACAGAATGACCTGAAAAATGGCAAGAAACCCTGAAAAATGGGGATAATGAAAAAAAATCACACTGAAGGACCCCGAATATGGCGAGAAAATCTGAAAAAAGGTGGAAAATAAGAAAATCATACTGTAGGACACAGAATATGACGAAAAAAAACTTATAAACGTTAAAAAATAAAAATTCACACTGTAGGACTCCGTATATGGCGAGAAAACCTGAAAAAGGTAGAAAAAGAGAAAATCACACTGTAGGACCCAAAATTGCGAAAAAACTTGAAAAACGTCGAAAATGAGAAAATCACACTGTAGGACACAGAATATGAGGAGAAACCCTGAAAAAGTGGAAAATTAAAAATACACGCTGTAGGAACCAGAATATGGTGAGAAACCCTGAAAAAAAAGTAAAAAATTAAAAACTCACACTGAAGGACCTGGAATATGGCAAGAAAACCTGAAAATCATGGAAATGAGAAAATCACACTGTAGAACACAGAATATGACGAAAAAACCTGAAAAACATGGAAAATTAAAAATTCACACTGAAGGACCCAAATATGGCAAGAAAACCTGAAAAACGAGGAAAATTAAAAACTCACACTGAAGGACCCAGAATATGGTGAGAAAAACTGAAAAAGGTGGAAAATGAGAAAATCAAGTGTAGGACCCAGAATATGACGAAAAAAAAACGTAAAAACGTTTAAAATTAAAAATTCACACTGCAGGACCCCGTATAAGGCGAGAAAACCTGAAAAAGGTGGAAAATGAGAAACTCACACTGTAGGACCCAGAATTGCTAAAAAACTTGAAAAGGGTCGAAAATGAGAAAGTCTCTCTGTAGGACTCAGAATATGCAGAGAAACGATGAAAAATGTCAAAAATTAAAAATACACTCTGTAGGACCCAGAATATTGCGAGAAACCCTGAAAAAAGTAGAAATTAAAAAACTTAAAGAAAAGGACCCCGGATACTGCGCGAAAACCTGAAAAAGGTGGAAAATGAGAAAATCACACTGTAGGACCCAGAATTAGGAAAAAACTTCAAAAACATGGAAATGAGAAAATCACACTGCAGGACCCAGAATATACCGAGAAACCCTGAAAAAAGTAGATATTAAAAAACTCACACAAAAGGAACCCTAATACAGTGTGAAAACCTGAAAAAGGTGGAAAATGAGAAAATTACACTGTAGGACACAGAATTGCGAAAAAACTTGAAAAACGTGGAAAATGAGAAAATCACAGTACAGGACCCAGTTATGCCAAGATACCCTGAAAAACATGAAAATTAAAAACTCACACTGTCGGACCCAGAATATGACGAGAAACCATGAAAAAAGTGGAAAATTAAAAATTCACACTGTATTACCCACAATAAGGCGAGAAATACTGAAAAACGTTGAAAATTAAAAATTCACATTGTCGGACCCAGAATATGGCAAGAAACCATGAAAAAAAAAAGTAGAAAATTAAAAACTCACAGTGAAGGACCCCAAATACGGCGAAAAAACCTGAAAAAGGTGGAAAATTAAAAATTCACAGTGTAGGACCTGAATATACCAAGAAACCTTGAAAAAGGTGGAAAATTAAAAATTCACTCTGTAGGAGTCAGAATATGCCCAGAAAACCTGAAAAGTTGGAAAATGAGAAAATCACACTGTAGGACCCAGAATGTGACAAAAAAAAAACTTAAAAAGTTTTAAAATTAAAAATTCACACTGTAGGAGTCAGAATATGCCGAGAAAACCTGAAAAGTTAGAAAATGAGAAAATCACACTGTAGGACCCAGAATGTGACAAAAAAAAAACCTTAAAAACCTTTAAAATTAAAAATTCACACTTTAGGACCCAGAATATGGCGAGGAACTCTGAAAAACGTGGAAAATTTAAAATTCACACTGTAAGACACAGAATATGGTGAGAAACCCTGAAAAAAGTAGAAAATTAAAAATTCACAGTGAAGGAACCCAAAGAAGGCGAGAAAACCTGAAAAAGTCGAAAAATGAGAAAATCACACTGTAGGACCTGAAATATGGTGACAAACCGTTAAAGAACTGAAAAATGAGAAAATCATTTTTCTGAAAATCTGTAATACCTAGAATATGGCGATAAAATCACTGAAAAATCTCGAAAATAAAAAAACTCACACAGAAGGACCTGAAATATGGCGAGAAACCCAGAAAAACGTGGATAATGAAAAAATCACACTGAAGGACCTGGAATATGGCGATAAACCCTGAAAAATGTGAAAAATTAAAAACTCACACTGAAGGACCTGGAAAAGGGCGAGATATCCTGAATAATGTGGAAAATGAGGAAATAACACTGTAAGAACTGGAATATGGTGAGAAACTGAAAAAGTCGAAACATGAAAAAATCAAACTGTAGGTCCCAGAATATGGTGAGAAACCCTGAAAAACATGGATAATTATTTATTCAAAATGAAGGACCTGGAATATGGCAAGAAACCTTGAAAAACGTGGATAATGAAAAAAATCACACTGAAGGCCTGGAATATGGCAAGAAATCCTGAATAATGTGGAAAATGAGAAAATCACACTGTAGGACCAGGAATATGGTGACAAACCATGAAAGAATCGAAAAAAATGAGAAAATCATACTGTAATACCTAGAATATGGCGATAAAATCACTGAAAATTTTCGAAAATAAAAAACACACACAGAATGACCTGAAAAATGGCAAGAAACCCTGAAAAATGGGGATAATGAAAAAAATCACACTGAAGGACCCCGAATATGGCGAGAAAATCTGAAAAAGGTGGAAAATAAGAAAATCATACTGTAGGACACAGAATATGACGAAAAAAAACTTATAAACGTTAAAAAATAAAAATTCACACTGTAGGACTCCGTATATGGCGAGAAAACCTGAAAAAGGTAGAAAAAGAGAAAATCACACTGTAGGACCCAAAATTGCGAAAAAACTTGAAAAACGTCGAAAATGAGAAAATCACACTGTAGGACACAGAATATGAGGAGAAACCCTGAAAAAGTGGAAAATTAAAAATACACGCTGTAGGAACCAGAATATGGTGAGAAACCCTGAAAAAAAAGTAAAAAATTAAAAACTCACACTGAAGGACCTGGAATATGGCAAGAAAACCTGAAAATCATGGAAATGAGAAAATCACACTGTAGAACACAGAATATGACGAAAAAACCTGAAAAACATGGAAAATTAAAAATTCACACTGAAGGACCCAAATATGGCAAGAAAACCTGAAAAACGAGGAAAATTAAAAAACTCACACTGAAGGACCCAGAATATGGTGAGAAAAACTGAAAAAGGTGGAAAATGAGAAAATCAAGTGTAGGACCCAGAATATGACGAAAAAAAACGTAAAAACGTTTAAAATTAAAAATTCACACTGCAGGACCCCGTATAAGGCGAGAAAACCTGAAAAAGGTGGAAAATGAGAAACTCACACTGTAGGACCCAGAATTGCTAAAAAACTTGAAAAGGGTCGAAAATGAGAAAGTCTCTCTGTAGGACTCAGAATATGCAGAGAAACGATGAAAAATGTCAAAAATTAAAAATACACTCTGTAGGACCCAGAATATTGCGAGAAACCCTGAAAAAAGTAGAAATTAAAAAACTTAAAG
>NW_028227318.1:859800-916234 GCF_978045245.1 Mus caroli | reverse complement strand
TCTTATTTTTGGACTTTTTCAGGGTTTCTCACCATATTCCAGGTCCTACAGTGTGATTTTCTCATTTTAAGACTTTTTCAGTGTTTCTCACCATATTCCAGGTACTACTGCGTGATTTTCTCATTTTTCGACTTTTTCAGGGTTTCTCACCAAATTGCAAGTCCTACAAGTGTGAATTTCTTATTTTTGGACTTTTTTAGGGTTTCTCACCATATTCCAGCTCCTACAGTGTGTTTTTGTCATTTTTTGTCTTTTTCACGGTTTCTCATCTTATTCCAAGTCCTATATTGTGAATTTCTCATTTTTTGCCTTTTGCAGGGTTTCTCACCTTATTGCAGGTACTACAAGTTTGATTTTCTTATTTTTTGATCTTTCAGGGTTTCTCACCATATTCCAGGTCCTACAGTGTGATTTTCTCATTTTTTGACTTTTTCAGGGTTTCTCACCATATTGGAGGTTCTGTGAGTGTGATTTTCTCATTTTTCGACTTTTTCAGGGTCTCTAACCATATTGCAAGTCATACAAGTGTATATTTCTTTCTTTTTTTTTTTTTTTTTGGACTTTTTCAGGACTTCTCACCATATTCCAGCTCCTAAAGTGTCATTTTCTCATTTTTCGACATTTTCAGGGTTTCTTACCATATTCCAGGTCCTACAGTGTGATTTTCTCATTTTAAGACTTTTTCTGTGTTTCTCATCATATTCTGGGTCCTAGTGCATGATTTTTTCATTTTTCGACTTTTTCAGGGTTTCTCACCATATTGGAGGTTCTGTGAGTGTGATTTTCTTATTTTTCGACTTTTTCAGGGTTTCTCACCATATTGGAGGTTCTACAAGTGTGATTTTCTTATTTTTCGACTTTTTCAGGGTTTACTCACCATATTCCAGCTTCTACAGTGTATTTTTCTCATTTTTTGACTTTTTCACGGTTTCTCCTCATATTCTAAATCCTACAGTGTGATTTTCTCATTTTTGGAATTTTTCAGGGTTTCTCACCATATTGCAGGTACTACAAGTTTGATTTTCTTATTTTTCGACTGTTTCAGTGTTTCTCACCATATTGCAGGTCCAACTGTGTGATTTTCTCATTTTGAGACTTTTTCAATGTTTCTCACCATATTCCAGCTACTACAGTCTGATTTTCTCATTTTTGACTTTTTCAGGGTTTCTCATCATATTCCAAGTCCTAGAGTGTGATTTTTCCAATTTTTTGTCTTTTTCAGAGTTTCTCACCATATTCCAGGTTCCAGAGTGTGATTTTCTCATTTTTTGACTTTGTCAGGTTTTCCCATCATATTCCAAATCCTACAGTGTGATTTTCTTTTTTTCCGACTTTTAAAGGGTTTCTTACCATATTCCATGTCCTAGTCTGTAATTTTCTCATTTTTCGACTTTGTCAGGGTTTCTCACCATATAGGAGGTCTTACTTGTGTGATTATCTTATTCTTTGACTTTTTCAGGTTTTCTCACCACATTCCATCTTCTACATTGTGATTTTCTCACTTTTCAACTTTTTCAGGGTTTCTCATCCTATTCCAAGTCCTACAGTGAAATTTTCTCATTTTTTGACTTTTTCAGGGTGTCTCATCTTATTCCAAGTCCTACAGTGTGATTTTCTCATTTTTCGACTTTTTCAGGGTTTCTCACCATATTGCAGGTCCTACACGTGTGAATTTCTTATTTTTGGACTTTTTCAGGGTTTCTCACCATATTCCAGGTACTACAGTGTGATTATCTTATTTTAAGACTTTTTCAGGGTCTCTCACCATATTGCATGTCCTACAAGTGTGTATATCTTATTTTTCTACTTTTTAACGGTTTCTCTCCATATTCCATCTCCTACCGTGTACTTTTGTCATTTTTTGTCTTTTTCACGGTTTCTCATTTTATTCCAAGTCCTACAGTGTGATTTTCTCATTTTTTGACTTTTTCAGGGTTTCTCACCATATTGCAGGTCCTACCTGTGTGAATTTCTTATTTTTCGACATTTTCAGAGTTTCCCACCATATTCCAGGTCCTACAGTGTGATTTTCTCATTTTAAGACTTTTTCAGTGTTTCTCACCATATTCCAGGTACTACTGCGTGATTTTCTCATTTTTCGACTTTTTCAGGGTTTCTCACCATATTGCAAGTCCTACAAGTGTGAATTTCTTATTTTTAAACTTTTTTAGGGTTTCTCACCATATTCCAGCTCCTACAGTGTGTTTTTGTCATTTTTTGTCTTTTTCACGGTTTCTCATCTTATTCCAAGTCCTATATTGTGCTTTTCTCATTTTTTTGCCTTTTGCAGGGTTTCTCACCATATTGCAGGTACTACAAGTTTGATTTTCTTATTTTTAATCTTTCAGGGTTTCTCACCATATTCCAGGTCCTACAGTGTGATTTTCTAATTTTTTGACTTTTTCAGGGTTTCTCACCATATTGGAGGTTCTACAAGTGTGATTTTCTTATTCTTCGACTTTTTCAGGTTTTCTCACCACATTCCAACTCCTACAGTATATTTTTCTCATTTTTGACTTTTTCATGGTTTCTCATCATACTGGAGGTCCTACAATTGTGATTTTCTTATATTTCGACTGTTTCACGGTTTCTCACCATATTTCATGTCATTCTGTGTGATTTTCTCATTTTTTGAATTTTTCAGTGTTTCTCACCATATTCCAGGTCCTATGGTGTGTTTTTCTCATTTTTCGACTTTTTCAGGGTTTCTCACCATATTGGAAGTCCTACAATTGTGATTTTCTAATTTTTTAACCTTTTCAGGGATTCTCTCCATATTCCAGCTCCTACAGTGTATTTTTCTCATTTTTTGACTTTTTCACGGTTACTCATCATATTCTAAATCCTACAGTGTGATTTTCGCATTTTTGGAAATTTTCAGGGTTTCTCACCATAGTGCAAGTACTACAAGTTTGATTTTCTTATTTTTTGACTGTTTAAGTGTTTATCACCATATTGCAGGTCCTAATGTGTGATTTTCTCATTTTTCGTCTTTTTCAGGGTTTCTCACCATATTCCAAGTCCTACAGTGTGATATTCTCATTTTTCGACTTTTTCAGTGTTTCTCACCATATTGCATGTACTACAAGTTTTATTTTCTTATTTTGGACTGTTTCAGGGTTTCTCACCATATTCCAGGTCCTACAGTGTGATTTTCTCATTTTAATACTTTTTTAGTGTTTCTCACCATATACCAGGTACTACAGTGTGATTTTCTCATTTTTTGAATTTTTCTGGGTTTCTCATCATATTCCAAGTCCTAGAGTATGATTTTCGCATTTTTCGAATTTTTCAGGGATTCTCAGCATATTCCAGCTCCTACAGTGTCATTTTCTCATTTTTCGACATTTTCAGGGTTTCTTACCATATTCCAGGTCCTACAGTGTGATTTTCTCATTTTAAGACTTTTTCTGTGTTTCTCATCATATTCTGGGTCCTAGTGCATGATTTTCTCATTTTTCGACTTTTTCAGGGATTCTTACCATATTCCAAGTCCTACAGTGTGATTTTCTCATTTTTCGACTTTTTCAGGGTTTCTCACCATATTGCAGGTCCTACAAGTGTGAATTTCTTATTTTTGGACTTTTTCAGGGTTTCTCACCATATTCCAGCTCCTACAGTGTGTTTTTGTCATTTTTTGTCTTTTTCACGGTTTCTCATCTTATTCCAAGTCCTTTATTGTGATTTTCTCATTTTTTGACTTTTTCAGGGTTTCTCACCATATTGCAGGTACTACAAGTTTGATTTTCTTATTTTTCAATCTTTCAGGGTTTTTCACCATATTCCAGGTCCTACTGTTTGATTTTCTCATTTTTAGACTTTTTCAGGGTTTCTCACCATATTCCAGGTACTACAGTGTGATTTTCTCATTTTTTGACTTTTTCAGGGTTTCTCATCATATTCCAGGTCCTACAGTGTGATTTTCTCATTTTTTGACTTTTTCAGGATTGCTCACCATATTCCATCTTCTACATTGTGATTTTCTCATTTTTCAGCTTTTCAGGGTTTCTCATCTTATTCCTAGTCCTACAGTGAAATTTTCTCATTTTTTGACTTTTCGACATTTTCAGGGTTTCTTACCATATTCCAGGTCCTACAGTGTGATTTTCTCATTTTAAGACTTTTTCTGTGTTTCTCATCATATTCTGGGTCCTAGTGCATGATTTTCTCATTTTTCGACTTTTTCAGGGATTCTTACCATATTCCAAGTCCTACAGTGTGATTTTCTCATTTTTCGACTTTTTCAGGGTTTCTCACCATATTGCAGGTCCTACAAGTGTGAATTTCTTATTTTTGGACTTTTTCAGGGTTTCTCACCATATTCCAGCTCCTACAGTGTGTTTTTGTCATTTTTTGTCTTTTTCACGGTTTCTCATCTTATTCCAAGTCCTTTATTGTGATTTTCTCATTTTTTGACTTTTTCAGGGTTTCTCACCATATTGCAGGTACTACAAGTTTGATTTTCTTATTTTTCAATCTTTCAGGGTTTTTCACCATATTCCAGGTCCTACTGTTTGATTTTCTCATTTTTAGACTTTTTCAGGGTTTCTCACCATATTCCAGGTACTACAGTGTGATTTTCTCATTTTTTGACTTTTTCAGGGTTTCTCATCATATTCCAGGTCCTACAGTGTGATTTTCTCATTTTTTGACTTTTTCAGGATTGCTCACCATATTCCATCTTCTACATTGTGATTTTCTCATTTTTCAGCTTTTCAGGGTTTCTCATCTTATTCCTAGTCCTACAGTGAAATTTTCTCATTTTTTGACTTTTCGACATTTTCAGGGTTTCTTACCATATTCCAGGTCCTACAGTGTGATTTTCTCATTTTAAGACTTTTTCTGTGTTTCTCATCATATTCTGGGTCCTAGTGCATGATTTTCTCATTTTTCGACTTTTTAGGGTTTCTCACCATATTCCAGGTACTACTGCGTGATTTTCTCATTTTTCGACTTTTTCAGGGTTTCTCACCATATTGCAGGTCCTACAAGTGTGAATTTCTTATTTTTGGACTTTTTCAGGGTTTCTCACCATATTCCAGCTCCTACAGTGTGTTTTTGTCATTTTTTGTCTTTTTCACGGTTTCTCATCTTATTCCAAGTCCTTTATTGTGATTTTCTCATTTTTTGACTTTTTCAGGGTTTCTCACCATATTGCAGGTACTACAAGTTTGATTTTCTTATTTTTCAATCTTTCAGGGTTTTTCACCATATTCCAGGTCCTACTGTTTGATTTTCTCATTTTTAGACTTTTTCAGGGTTTCTCACCATATTCCAGGTACTACAGTGTGATTTTCTCATTTTTTGACTTTTTCAGGGTTTCTCATCATATTCCAGGTCCTACAGTGTGATTTTCTCATTTTTTGACTTTTTCAGGATTGCTCACCATATTCCATCTTCTACATTGTGATTTTCTCATTTTTCAACATTTCAGGGTTTCTCATCTTATTCCTAGTCCTACAGTGAAATTTTCTCATTTTTTGACTTTTCGACATTTTCATGGTTTCTTACCATATTCCAGGTCCTACAGTGTGATTTTCTCATTTTAAGACTTTTTCTGTGTTTCTCATCATATTCTGGGTCCTAGTGCATGATTTTCTCATTTTTCGACTTTTTCAGGGTTTCTTACCATATTCCAAGTCCTACAGTGTGATTTTCTCATTTTTCGACTTTTTCAGGGTTTCTCACCATATTGCAGGTCCTACAAGTATGAATTTCTTATTTTTGGACTTTTTCAGGGTTTCTCACCATATTCCAGGTCCTACAGTGTGATTTTCTCATTTTAAGACTTTTTCAGTGTTTCTCACCATATTCCAGGTACTACTGCGTGATTTTCTCATTTTTCGACTTTTTCAGGGTTTCTCACCAAATTGCATACTACAAGTTTGATTTTCTTATTTTTTGATCTTTCAGGGTTTCTCACCATATTCCAGGTCCTACAGTGTGATTTTCTCATTTTTTGACTTTTTCAGGGTTTCTCACCATATTGGAGGTTCTATGAGTGTGATTTTCTTATTTTTCGACTTTTTCAGGGTTTCTCACCATATTGGAGGTTCTACAAGTGTGATTTTCTTATTTTTCGACTTTTTCAGGGTTTACTCACCATATTCCAGCTTCTACAGTGTATTTTTCTCATTTTTTGACTTTTTCACGGTTTCTCATCATATTCTAAATCCTACAGTGTGATTTTCTCATTTTTGGAATTTTTCAGGGTTTCTCACCATATTGCAGGTACTACAAGTTTTATCTTATTTTTAGACTTTTTCAGTGTTTCTCACCATATTCCAGGTACTACAGTGTGATTTTCTCATTTTTCGACTTTTTCAGGGTTTCTTACCATATTCCAGGTCCTACAGTGTGATTTTCTCATTTTAAGACTTTTTCTGTGTTTCTCATCATATTCTGGGTCCTAGTGCATGATTTTCTCATTTTTCAACTTTTTCAGGGTTTCTTACAATATTCCAAGTCCTTCAGTGTGATTTTCTCATTTTTCGACTTTTTCAGGGTCTCTAACCATATTGCAAGTCCTACAAGTGTGTATTTCTTTTTTTTTTTTTTTTTTGACTTTTTCAGGACTTCTCACCATATTCCAGCTCCTAAAGTGTCATTTTCTCATTTTTCGACATTTTCAGGGTTTCTTACCATATTCCAGGTCCTACAGTGTGATTTTCTCATTTTAAGACTTTTTCTGTGTTTCTCATCATATTCTGGGTCCTAGTGCATGATTTTCTCATTTTTCGACTTTTTCAGGGTTTCTCACCATATTGGAGGTTCTATGAGTGTGATTTTCTTATTTTTCGACTTTTTCAGGGTTTCTCACCATATTGGAGGTTCTACAAGTGTGATTTTCTTATTTTTCGACTTTTTCAGGGTTTACTCACCATATTCCAGCTTCTACAGTGTATTTTTCTCATTTTTTGACTTTTTCACGGTTTCTCATCATATTCTAAATCCTACAGTGTGATTTTCTCATTTTTGGAATTTTTCAGGGTTTCTCACCATATTGCAGGTACTACAAGTTTGATTTTCTTATTTTTCGACTGTTTCAGTGTTTCTCACCATATTGCAGGTCCAACTGTGTGATTTTCTCATTTTGAGACTTTTTCAATGTTTCTCACCATATTCCAGCTACTACAGTCTGATTTTCTCATTTTTGACTTTTTCAGGGTTTCTCATCATATTCCAAGTCCTAGAGTGTGATTTTTCCAATTTTTCGACTTTTTCAGAGTTTCTCACCATATTCCAGGTTCCAGAGTGTGATTTTCTCATTTTTTGACTTTTTCAGGTTTTCCCATCATATTCCAAATCCTACAGTGTGATTTTCTTTTTTTTCCGACTTTTAAAGGGTTTCTTACCATATTCCATGTCCTAGTCTGTAATTTTCTCATTTTTCGACTTTGTCAGGGTTTCTCACCATATAGGAGGTCTTACTTGTGTGATTATCTTATTCTTCGACTTTTTCAGGTTTTCTCACCACATTCCATCTTCTACATTGTGATTTTCTCATTTTTCAACTTTTTCAGGGTTTCTCATCCTATTCCAAGTCCTACAGTGAAATTTTCTCATTTTTTGACTTTTTCAGGGTGTCTCATCTTATTCCAAGTCCTACAGTGTGATTTTCTCATTTTTCGACTTTTTCAGGGTTTCTCACCATATTGCAGGTCCTACACGTGTGAATTTCTTATTTTTGGACTTTTTCAGGGTTTCTCACCATATTCCAGGTACTACAGTGTGATTATCTTATTTTAAGACTTTTTCAGGGTCTCTCACCATATTGCATGTCCTACAAGTGTGTATATCTTATTTTTCTACTTTTTAACGGTTTCTCTCCATATTCCATCTCCTACCGTGTACTTTTGTCATTTTTTGTCTTTTTCACGGTTTCTCATTTTATTCCAAGTCCTACAGTGTGATTTTCTCATTTTTTGACTTTTTCAGGGTTTCTCACCATATTGCAGGTCCTACAAGTGTGAATTTCTTATTTTTCGACATTTTCAGAGTTTCCCACCATATTCCAGGTCCTACAGTGTGATTTTCTCATTTTAAGACTTTTTCAGTGTTTCTCACCATATTCCAGGTACTACTGCGTGATTTTCTCATTTTTCGACTTTTTCAGGGTTTCTCACCATATTGCAAGTCCTACAAGTGTGAATTTCTTATTTTTAAACTTTTTTAGGGTTTCTCACCATATTCCAGCTCCTACAGTGTGTTTTTGTCATTTTTTGTCTTTTTCACGGTTTCTCATCTTATTCCAAGTCCTATATTGTGATTTTCTCATTTTTTTGCCTTTTGCAGGGTTTCTCACCATATTGCAGGTACTACAAGTTTGATTTTCTTATTTTTAATCTTTCAGGGTTTCTCACCATATTCCAGGTCCTACAGTGTGATTTTCTCATTTTTTGACTTTTTCAGGGTTTCTCACCCTATTGGAGGTTCTACAAGTGTGATTTTCTTATTTTTCGACTTTTTCAGGGTTTCTCACCATATTGGAGGTTCTACAAGTGTGATTTTCTTATTTTTCGACTTTTTCAGGGTTTACTCACCATATTCTAGCTTCTACAGTGTATTTTTCTCATTTTTTGACTTTTTCACGGTTTCTCATCATATTCTAAATCCTACAGTGTGATTTTCTCATTTTTGGAATTTTTCAGGGTTTCTCACCATATTGCAGGTACTACAAGTTTGATTTTCTTATTTTTCGACTGTTTCAGTGTTTCTCACCATATTGCAGGTCCAACTGTGTGATTTTCTCATTTTGAGACTTTTTCAATGTTTCTCACCATATTCCAGCTACTACAGTCTGATTTTCTCATTTTTGACTTTTTCAGGGTTTCTCATCATATTCCAAGTCCTAGAGTGTGATTTTTCCAATTTTTCGACTTTTTCAGAGTTTCTCTCCATATTCCAGGTTCCACAGTGTGATTTTCTCATTTTTTGACTTTTTCAGGTTTTCCCATCATATTCAAATCCTACAGTGTGATTTTCTCTTTTTCCGACTTTTGAAGGGTTTCTTACCATATTCCATGTCCTAGTCTGTAATTTTCTCATTTTTCGACTTTTTCAGGGTTTCTCACCATATAGGAGGTCTTACTTGTGTGATTATCTTATTCTTCGACTTTTTCAGGTTTTCTCACCACATTCCAACTCCTACAGTACATTTTTCTCATTTTTGACTTTTTCATGGTTTCTCATCATATTCCAAATCCTACAGTGTGATTTTTTCATTTTTCGACTTTTTCAGGGTTTCTCACCATATTGCAGGTACTTCAAGTTTGATTTTCTTATATTTCGACTGTTTCACGGTTTCTCACCATATTTCAGGTCCTACTGTGTGTTTTTCTCATTATTCGACTTTTTCAGGGTTTCTCACCATATTGGAGGTCCTACAATTGTGATTTTCTAATTTTTTAACCTTTTCAGGGTTTCTCTCCATATTCCAGCTCCTACAGTGTATTTTTCTCATTTTTTTACTTTTTCACGGTTTCTCATCATATTGGAAGTCCTACAGTGTGATTTTCTCATTTTTCGACTTTTTCAGGGTTTCTCACCATATTTCAGGTACTACAAGTTTTATCTTATTTTTAGACTTTTTCAGTGTTTCTCACCATACTCCAGGTACTACAGTGTGATTTTCTCATTTTTTGACTTTTTCAGGGTTTCTCATCGTATTCCAAGTCCTAGAGTGTGATTTTCGCATTTTTCGAAATTTCCAGTGATTCTCAGCATATTCCAGTTCCTACAATTTGATTTTCTAATTTTTTGACTTTTTCAGGGTTTCTCACCATATTGCAGGTCCAACTGTGTGATTTTCTCATTTTGAGACTTTTTCAATGTTTCTCACCATATTCCAGCTACTACAGTGTGATTTTCTCATTTTTGACTTTTTCAGGGTTTCTCATCATATTCCAAGTCCTAGAGTGTGATTTTCGCATTTTTCGAAATTTTCAGGTATTCTCAGCATATTCCAGTTCCTACATTTTGATTTTCTAATTTTTTGACTTTTTCAGGGTTTCTCACCATATTTCAGGTACTACAAGTTTTATCTTATTTTTAGACTTTTTCAGTGTTTCTCACCATATTCCAGGTACTACAGTGTGATTTTCTCATTTTTCGACTTTTTCAGGGTTTCTTACTATATTCCAGGTCCTACAGTGTGATTTTCTCATTTTAAGACTTTTTCTGTGTTTCTCATCATATTCTGGGTCCTAGTGCATGATTTTCTCATTTTTCAACTTTTTCAGGGTTTCTTACAATATTCCAAGTCCTTCAGTGTGATTTTCTCATTTTTCGACTTTTTCAGGGTCTCTAACCATATTGCAAGTCCTACAAGTGTGTATTTCTTTCTTTTTTTTTTTTTTTTGACTTTTTCAGGACTTCTCACCATATTCCAGCTCCTAAAGTGTCATTTTCTCATTTTTCGACATTTTCAGGGTTTCTTACCATATTCCAGGTCCTACAGTGTGATTTTCTCATTTTAAGACTTTTTCTGTGTTTCTCATCATATTCTGGGTCCTAGTGCATGATTTTCTCATTTTTCGACTTTTTCAGGGTTTCTTACGATATTCCAAGTCCTACAGTGTGATTTTCTCATTTTTCGACTTTTTCAGGGTTTCTCACCATATTGCAGGTCCTACAAGTATGAATTTCTTATTTTTGGACTTTTTCAGTGTTTCTCACCATATTCCAGGTCCTACAGTGTGATTTTCTCATTTAAGACTTTTTCAGTGTTTCTCACCATATTCCAGGTACTACTGCGTGATTTTCTCATTTTTCGACTTTTTCAGGGTTTCTCACCATATTGCAAGTCCTACAAGTGTGAATTTCTTATTTTTGGACTTTTTTAGGGTTTCTCACCATATTCCAGCTCCTACAGTGTGTTTTTGTCATTTTTTGTCTTTTTTCACGGTTTCTCATCTTATTCCAAGTCCTATATTGTGAATTTCTCATTTTTTGCCTTTTGCAGGGTTTCTCACCATATTGCAGGTACTACAAGTTTGATTTTCTTATTTTTTGATCTTTCAGGGTTTCTCACCATATTCCAGGTCCTACAGTGTGATTTTCTCATTTTTTGACTTTTTCAGGGTTTCTCACCATATTGGAGGTTCTACAAGTGTGATTTTCTTATTTTTCGACTTTTTCAGGGTTTCTCACCATATAGGAGGTTCTACAAGTGTGATTTTCTTATTTTTCGACTTTTTCAGGGTTTACTCACCATATTCCAATTTCTACAGTGTATTTTTCTCATTTTTTGACTTTTTCACGGTTTCTCATCTTATTCTAAATCCTACAGTGTGATTTTCTCATTTTTGGAATTTTTCAGGGTTTCTCACCATATTGCAGGTACTACAAGTTTTATCTTATTTTTAGACTTTTTCAGTGTTTCTCACCATATTCCAGGTACTACAGTGTGATTTTCTCATTTTTCGACTTTTTCAGGGTTTCTTACCATATTCCAGGTCCTACAGTGTGATTTCTCATTTTAAGACTTTTTTTGTGTTTCTCATCATATTCTGGGTCCTAATGCATGATTTCCTCATTTTTCAACTTTTTCAGGGTTTCTTACAATATTCCAAGTCCTTCAGTGTGATTTTCGCATTTTTCGACTTTTTCAGGGTCTCTAACCATATTGCAAGTCCTACAAGTGTGTATTTCTTTTTTTTTTTTTTTTTTGACTTTTTCAGGACTTCTCACCATATTCCAGCTCCTAAAGTGTCATTTTCTCATTTTTCGACTTTTTCAGGGTTTCTTACCATATTCCAGGTCCTACAGTGTGATTTTCTCATTTTAAGACTTTTTCTGTGTTTCTCATCATATTCTGGGTCCTAGTGCATGATTTTCTCATTTTTCGACTTTTTCAGGGTTTCTTACCATATTCCAAGTCCTACAGTGTGATTTTCTCATTTTTCGACTATTTCAGTGATTCTCACCATATTGCAGGTCCTACAAGTATGAATTTCTTAATTTTGGACTTTTTCAGGTTTTCTCACCATATTTCAGGTCCTACAGTGTGATTTTCTCATTTTAAGACTTTTTCAGTGTTTCTCACCATATTCCAGGTACTACAGCGTGATTTTCTCATTTTTCGACTTTTTCAGGGTTTCTCACCATATTGCAAGTCCTACAAGTGTGAATTTCTTATTTTTGGACTTTTTTAAGGTTTCTCACCATATTCCAGCTCCTACAGTGTGTTTTTGTCATTTTTTGTCTTTTTCACGGTTTCTCATCTTATTCCAAGTCCTATATTGTGAATTTCTCATTTTTTGCCTTTTGCAGGGTTTCTCACCATATTGCAGGTACTACAAGTTTGATTTTCTTATTTTTTGATCTTTCAGGGTTTCTCACCATATTCCAGGTCCTACAGTGTGATTTTCTCATTTTTTGACTTTTTCAGGGTTTCTCACCATATTGGAGGTTCTATGAGTGTGATTTTCTTATTTTTCGACTTTTTCAGGGTTTACTCACCATATTCCAGCTTCTACAGTGTATTTTTCTCATTTTTTGACTTTTTCACGGTTTCTCATCATATTCTAAATCCTACAGTGTGATTTTCTCATTTTTGGAATTTTTCAGGGTTTCTCACCATATTGCAGGTACTACAAGTTTTATCTTATTTTTAGACTTTTTCAGTGTTTCTCACCATATTCCAGGTACTACAGTGTGATTTTCTCATTTTTCGACTTTTTCAGGGTTTCTTACCATATTCCAGGTCCTACAGTGTGATTTTCTCATTTTAAGACTTTTTCTGTGTTTCTCATCATATTCTGGGTCCTAGTGCATGATTTTCTCATTTTTCAACTTTTTCAGGGTTTCTTACAATATTCCAAGTCCTTCAGTGTGATTTTCTCATTTTTCGACTTTTTCAGGGTCTCTAACCATATTGCAAGTCCTACAAGTGTGTATTTCTTTTTTTTTTTTTTTTTTGACTTTTTCAGGACTTCTCACCATATTCCAGCTCCTAAAGTGTCATTTTCTCATTTTTCGACTTTTTCAGGGTTTCTTACCATATTCCAGGTCCTACAGTGTGATTTTCTCATTTTAAGACTTTTTCTGTGTTTCTCATCATATTCTGGGTCCTAGTGCATGATTTTCTCATTTTTCGACTTTTTCAGGGTTTCTTACCATATTCCAAGTCCTACAGTGTGATTTTCTCATTTTTCGACTATTTCAGTGATTCTCACCATATTGCAGGTCCTACAAGTATGAATTTCTTAATTTTGGACTTTTTCAGGTTTTCTCACCATATTTCAGGTCCTACAGTGTGATTTTCTCATTTAAGACTTTTTCAGTGTTTCTCACCATATTCCAGGTACTACAGCGTGATTTTCTCATTTTTCGACTTTTTCAGGGTTTCTCACCATATTGCAAGTCCTACAAGTGTGAATTTCTTATTTTTGGACTTTTTTAAGGTTTCTCACCATATTCCAGCTCCTACAGTGTGTTTTTGTCATTTTTTGTCTTTTTCACGGTTTCTCATCTTATTCCAAGTCCTATATTGTGAATTTCTCATTTTTTGCCTTTTGCAGGGTTTCTCACCATATTGCAGGTACTACAAGTTTGATTTTCTTATTTTTTGATCTTTCAGGGTTTCTCACCATATTCCAGGTCCTACAGTGTGATTTTCTCATTTTTTGACTTTTTCAGGGTTTCTCACCATATTGGAGGTTCTATGAGTGTGATTTTCTTATTTTTCGACTTTTTCAGGGTTTACTCACCATATTCCAGCTTCTACAGTGTATTTTTCTCATTTTTTGACTTTTTCACGGTTTCTCATCATATTCTAAATCCTACAGTGTGATTTTCTCATTTTTGGAATTTTTCAGGGTTTCTCACCATATTGCAGGTACTACAAGTTTTATCTTATTTTTAGACTTTTTCAGTGTTTCTCACCATATTCCAGGTACTACAGTGTGATTTTCTCATTTTTCGACTTTTTCAGGGTTTCTTACCATATTCCAGGTCCTACAGTGTGATTTTCTCATTTTAAGACTTTTTCTGTGTTTCTCATCATATTCTGGGTCCTAGTGCATGATTTTCTCATTTTTCAACTTTTTCAGGGTTTCTTACAATATTCCAAGTCCTTCAGTGTGATTTTCTCATTTTTCGACTTTTTCAGGGTCTCTAACCATATTGCAAGTCCTACAAGTGTGTATTTCTTTTTTTTTTTTTTTTGACTTTTTCAGGACTTCTCACCATATTCCAGCTCCTAAAGTGTCATTTTCTCATTTTTCGACATTTTCAGGGTTTCTTACCATATTCCAGGTCCTACAGTGTGATTTTCTCATTTTAAGACTTTTTCTGTGTTTCTCATCATATTCTGGGTCCTAGTGCATGATTTTCGCATTTTTCGACTTTTTAAGGGTTTCTCACCATATTGGAGGTTCTATGAGTGTAATTTTCTTATTTTTCGACTTTTTCAGGGTTCTCACCATATTGGAGGTTCTACAAGTGTGATTTTCTTATTTTTCGACTTTTTCAGGGTTTACTCACCATATTCCAGCTTCTACAGTGTATTTTTTTCATTTTTTGACTTTTTCACGGTTTCTCATCATATTCTAAATCCTACAGTGTGATTTTCTCATTTTTGGAATTTTTCAGGGTTTCTCACCATATTGCAGGTACTACAAGTTTGATTTTCTTATTTTTCGACTGTTTCAGTGTTTCTCACCATATTGCAGGTCCAACTGTGTGATTTTCTCATTTTGAGACTTTTTCAATGTTTCTCACCATATTCCAGCTACTACAGTCTGATTTTCTCATTTTTGACTTTTTCAGGGTTTCTCATCATATTCCAAGTCCTAGAGTGTGATTTTTCCAATTTTTCGACTTTTTCAGATTTTCTCACCATATTCCAGGTTCCAGAGTGTGATTTTCTCATTTTTTGACTTTTTCAGGTTTTCCCATCATATTCCAAATCCTACAGTGTGATTTTCTTTTTTTCCGACTTTTAAAGGGTTTCTTACCATATTCCATGTCCTAGTCTGTAATTTTCTCATTTTCGACTTTGTCAGGGTTTCTCACCATATAGGAGGTCTTACTTGTGTGATTATCTTATTCTTCGACTTTTTCAGGTTTTCTACCACATTCCATCTTCTACATTGTGATTTTCTCATTTTTCAACTTTTTCAGGGTTTCTCATCCTATTCCAAGTCCTACAGTGAAATTTTCTCATTTTTTGACTTTTTCAGGGTGTCTCATCTTATTCCAAGTCCTACAGTGTGATTTTCTCATTTTTCGACTTTTTCAGGGTTTCTCACCATATTGCAGGTCCTACACGTGTGAATTTCTTATTTTTGGACTTTTCAGGGTTTCTCACCATATTCCAGGTACTACAGTGTGATTATCTTATTTTAAGACTTTTTCAGGGTTTCTCACCATATTGCAGGTCCTACAAATGTGAATTTCTTATTTTTCGACATTTTCAGAGTTTCCCACCATATTCCAGGTCCTACAGTGTGATTTTCTCATTTTAAGACTTTTTCAGTGTTTCTCACCATATTCCAGGTACTACTGCGTGATTTTCTCATTTTTCGACTTTTTCAGGGTTTCTCACCATATTGCAAGTCCTACAAGTGTGAATTTCTTATTTTTAAACTTTTTTAGGGTTTCTCACCATAATTCCAGCTCCTACAGTGTGTTTTGTCATTTTTTGTCTTTTTCACGGTTTCTCATCTTATTCCAAGTCCTATATTGTGATTTTCTCATTTTTTTGCCTTTTGCAGGGTTTCTCACCATATTGCAGGTACTACAAGTTTGATTTTCTTATTTTTAATCTTTCAGGGTTTCTCACCATATTCCAGGTCCTACAGTGTGATTTTCTCATTTTTTTGACTTTTTCAGGGTTTCTCACCCTATTGGAGGTTCTACAAGTGTGATTTTCTTATTTTTCGACTTTTTCAGGGTTTCTCACCATATTGGAGGTTCTACAAGTGTGATTTTCTTATTTTTCGACTTTTTCAGGGTTTACTCACCATATTCTAGCTTCTACAGTGTATTTTTCTCATTTTTTGACTTTTTCACGGTTTCTCATCATATTCTAAATCCTACAGTGTGATTTTCTCATTTTTGGAATTTTTCAGGGTTTCTCACGATATTTTCTCATTTTTGGAATTTTTCAGGGTTTCTCACCATATTGCAGGTACTACAAGTTTGATTTTCTTATTTTCGACTGTTTCAGTGTTTCTCACCATATTGCAGGTCCAACTGTGTGATTTTCTCATTTTGAGACTTTTTCAATGTTTCTCACCATATTCCAGCTACTACAGTCTGATTTTCTCATTTTTGACTTTTTCAGGGTTTCTCATCATATTGCAAGTCCTAGAGTGTGATTTTTCCAATTTTTCGACTTTTTCAGAGTTTCTCTCCATATTCCAGGTTCCACAGTGTGATTTTCTCATTTTTTGACTTTTTCAGGTTTTCCCATCATATTCCAAATCCTACAGTGTGATTTTCTCTTTTTCCGACTTTTGAAGGGTTTCTTACCATATTCCATGTCCTAGTCTGTAATTTTCTCATTTTTCGACTTTTTCAGGGTTTCTCACCATATAGGAGGTCTTACTTGTGTGATTATCTTATTCTTCGACTTTTTCAGGTTTTCTCACCACATTCCAACTCCTACAGTACATTTTTCTCATTTTTGACTTTTTCATGGTTTCTCATCATATTCCAAATCCTACAGTGTGATTTTTTCATTTTTCGACTTTTTCAGGGTTTCTCACCATATTGCAGGTTCTTCAAGTTTGATTTTCTTATATTTCGACTGTTTCACGGTTTCTCACCATATTTCAGGTCCTACTGTGTGTTTTTCTCATTATTCGACTTTTTCAGGGTTTCTCACCATATTGGAGGTCCTACAATTGTGATTTTCTAATTTTTTAACCTTTTCAGGGTTTCTCTCCATATTCCAGCTCCTACAGTGTATTTTTCTCATTTTTTTACTTTTTCACGGTTTCTCATCATATTGGAAGTCCTACAGTGTGATTTTCTCATTTTTCGACTTTTTCAGGGTTTCTCACCATGTTTCAGGTACTACAAATTTTATCATATTTTTAGACTTTTTCAGTGTTTCTCACCATATTCCAGGTACTACAGTGTGATTTTCTCATTTTTTGACTTTTTCAGGGTTTCTCATCGTATTCCAAGTCCTAGAGTGTGATTTTCGCATTTTTCGAAATTTTCAGGTATTCTCAGCATATTCCAGTTCCTACATTTTGATTTTCTAATTTTTTGACTTTTTCAGGGTTTCTCACCATATTTCAGGTACTACAAGTTTTATCTTATTTTTAGACTTTTTCAGTGTTTCTCACCATATTCCAGGTACTACAGTGTGATTTTCTCATTTTTCGACTTTTTCAGGGTTTCTTACCATATTCCAGGTCCTACAGTGTGATTTTCTCATTTTAAGACTTTTTCTGTGTTTCTCATCATATTCTGGGTCCTAGTGCATGATTTTCTCATTTTTCAACTTTTTCAGGGTTTCTTACAATATTCCAAGTCCTTCAGTGTGATTTTCTCATTTTTCGACTTTTTCAGGGTCTCTAACCATATTGCAAGTCCTACAAGTGTGTATTTCTTTTTTTTTTTTTTTTTTTTTTGACTTTTTCAGGACTTCTCACCATATTCCAGCTCCTAAAGTGTCATTTTCTCATTTTTCGACATTTTCAGGGTTTCTTACCATATTCCAGGTCCTACAGTGTGATTTTCTCATTTTAAGACTTTTTCTGTGTTTCTCATCATATTCTGGGTCCTAGTGCATGATTTTCTCATTTTTCGACTTTTTCAGGGTTTCTTACCATATTCCAAGTCCTACAGTGTGATTTTCTCATTTTTCGACTTTTTCAGTGTTTCTCACCATATTCCAGGTACTACTGCGTGATTTTCTCATTTTTCGACTTTTTCAGGGTTTCTCACCATATTGCAAGTCCTACAAGTGTGAATTTCTTATTTTTGGACTTTTTTAGGGTTTCTCACCATATTCCAGCTCCTACAGTGTGTTTTTGTCATTTTTTGTCTTTTTCACGGTTTCTCATCTTATTCCAAGTCCTATATTGTGAATTTCTCATTTTTTTGCCTTTTGCAGGGTTTCTCACCATATTGCAGGTACTACAAGTTTGATTTTCTTATTTTTTGATCTTTCAGGGTTTCTCACCATATTCCAGGTCCTACAGTGTGATTTTCTCATTTTTTGACTTTTTCAGGGTTTCTCACCATATTGGAGGTTCTACAAGTGTGATTTTTCTTATTTTTCGACTTTTTCAGGGTTTCTCACCATATAGGAGGTTCTACAAGTGTGATTTTCTTATTTTTCGACTTTTTCAGGGTTTACTCACCATATTCCAGCTTCTACAGTGTATTTTTCTCATTTTTTGACTTTTTCACGGTTTCTCATCTTATTCTAAATCCTACAGTGTGATTTTCTCATTTTTGGAATTTTTCAGGGTTTCTCACCATATTGCAGGTACTACAAGTTTTATCTTATTTTTAGACTTTTTCAGTGTTTCTCACCATATTCCAGGTACTACAGTGTGATTTTCTCATTTTTCGACTTTTTCAGGGTTTCTTACCATATTCCAGGTCCTACAGTGTGATTTTCTCATTTTAAGACTTTTTTTGTGTTTCTCATCATATTCTGGGTCCTAATGCATGATTTACTCATTTTTCAACTTTTTCAGGGTTTCTTACAATATTCCAAGTCCTTCAGTGTGATTTTCGCATTTTTCGACTTTTTCAGGGTCTCTAACCATATTGCAAGTCCTACAAGTGTGTATTTCTTTTTTTTTTTTTTTTGACTTTTTCAGGACTTCTCACCATATTCCAGCTCCTAAAGTGTCATTTTCTCATTTTTCGACATTTTCAGGGTTTCTTACCATATTCCAGGTCCTACAGTGTGATTTTCTCATTTTAAGACTTTTTCTGTGTTTCTCATCATATTCTGGGTCCTAGTGCATGACTTTCTCATTTTTCGACTTTTCAGGGTTTCTTACCATATTCCAAGTCCTACAGTGTGATTTTCTCATTTTTCGACTATTTCAGTGATTCTCACCATATTGCAGGTCCTACAAGTATGAATGTCTTAATTTTGGACTTTTTTAGGTTTTCTCACCATATTCCAGGTCCTACAGTGTGATTTTCTCATTTTAAGACTTTTTCAGTGTTTCTCACCATATTCCAGGTACTACAGCGTGATTTTCTCATTTTTCGACTTTTTCAGGGTTTCTCACCATATTGCAAGTCCTACAAGTGTGAATTTCTTATTTTTGGACTTTTTTAGGGTTTCTCACCATATTCCAGCTCCTACAGTGTGTTTTTGTCATTTTTTGTCTTTTCACGGTTTCTCATCTTATTCCAAGTCCTATATTGTGATTTTCTCATTTTTTGACTTTTTCAGGGTTTCTCACCATATTGCAGGTTCTACAAGTTTTATTTTCTTATTTTTCAATCTTTCAGGGTTTCTCACCATATTCCCGGTCCTACTGTTTGATTTTCTCATTTTTTGACTTTTTCAGGGTTTCTCATCATATTCCAAGTCCTAAGTGTGATTTTCTCTTTTTTCGACTTTTTCAGAGTTTCTCACCATATTCCAGGTCCTACAGCGTGATTTTCTCATTTTTTGACTTTTTCGGATTGCTCACCATATTCCATCTTCTACATTGTGATTTTCTCATTTTTCAACTTTTTCAGGGTTTCTCATCTTATTCCAAGTCCTACAGTGAAATTTTCTCATTTTTTGATTTTTTCAGTGTGTCTCATCTTATTCCAAGTCCTACAGTGTGATTTTCTCATTTTTCGACTTTGTCAGGGTTTCTCACCATATTGCAGGTCCTACAAGTGTGAATTTCTTATTTTTGGACTTTTTCAGGGTTTCTCACCATATTCCAGCTCCTACAGTGTGTTTTTGTCATTTTTTGTCTTTTTCACGGTTATTCATCTTATTCCAAGTCCTATATTGTGATTTTCTCAATTTTTGACTTTTTCAGGGTTTCTCAACATATTGCAGGTACTACAAGTTTGATTTTCTTATTTTTCGATCTTTCAGGGTTTCTCACCATATTCCAGGTCCTACTTTTTGATTTTCTCATTTTTAGACGTTTTCAGCGTTTCTCACCATATTCCAGGTACTATAGTGTGATTTTCTCATTTTTTGACTCTTTCAGGGTTTCTCATCATATTCCAAGTCCTAGAGTGTGATTTTCTCTTTTTTCGACTTTTTCAGAGTATCTCACCATATTCCAGGTCCTACAGTGTGATTTTCTCATTTTAAGACTTTTTTTGGGTTTCTCAATATATTCCAACTCCTTCAGTATATTTTTCTCATTTTCGACTTTTTTAGGGTTTCTCATCTTATTCCAAGTCCTACAGTGTTATTTTCTCATTTTAAGACTTTTTCAGGGTTTCTGAACATATTCCAGGTCCTACAGTGTGATTTTCTCATTTTTTGACTTTTTCAGGGTTTCTCACCATATTGTAGGTTCTATAAGTGTGATTTTTTTATTTTTCAACTTTTTCAGGGTTTACTCACCATATTCCAGCTTCTACAGTGTATTTTTCTCATTGTTTGACTTTTTTCACGGTTTCTTATTATATTCTAAATCCTACAGTGTGATTTTCTAATTTTTGGAATTTTTCAGGGTTTCTCACCATATTGCAGGGACTACAAGTTTGATTTTCTTATTTTTCGACTGTTTCAGTGTTTCTCACCATATTGCAGGTCCTACTGTGTGATTTTCCCATTTTGAGACTTTTTCAGTGTTTCTCACCATATTCCAGCTACTACAGTGTGATTTTCTCATTTTTGACTTTTTCAGGGTTTCTCATCATATTCCAAGTCCTAGAGTGTGATTTTTCCAATTTTTCGCCTTTTTCAGAGTTTCTCACCATATTCCAGGTTCCACAGTGTGATTTTCTCATTTTTTGACTTTTTCAGGATTGCTCACCATATTCCATCTTCTACATTGTGATTTTCTCATTTTTCAACTTTTCAGGTTTCTCATCTTATTCCAAGTCCTGCAGTGAAATTTTCTCATTTTTTGACTTTTTCAGGGTGTCTCATCTTATTCCAAGTCCTACAGTGTGATTTTCTCATTTTTCGACTTTTTCAGGGTTTCTCACCATATTGCAGGTCCTACACGTGTGAATTTCTTATTTTTGGACTTTTTCAGGGTTTCTCACCATATTCCAGGTACTACAGTGTGATTTTCTCATTTAAGACTTTTTCAGCGTCTCTCACCATATTGCATGTCCTACAAGTGTGTATATCTTATTTTTCTACTTTTTAACGGTTTCTCTCCATATTCCATCTCCTACCGTGTACTTTTGTCATTTTTTGTCTTTTTCACGGTTTCTCATTTTATTCCAAGTCCTACAGTGTGATTTTCTCATTTTTTGACTTTTTCAGGGTTTCTCACCATATTGCAGGTCCTACAAGTGTGAATTTCTTATTTTTCGACATTTTCAGAGTTTCTCACCATATTCCAGGTCCTACAGTGTGATTTTCTCATTTTTCGACTTTTTTCAGGGTTTCTCACAATATTCCTGGTACTACTGCGTGATTTTCTCATGTTTTCGACTTTTTCAGAGTTTCTCACCATATTCCAGGTCCTACAGTGTGATTTTCTCATTTTAATATTTTTTTAGTGTTTCTCACCATATTCCAGGTACTACAGTGTAATTTTCTCATTTTTTTACTTTTTCAGGGTTTCTCATCACATTCCAAGTCCCTAGAGTGTGATTTTTGCTTTTTTCGAATTTTTCAGGGTTTCTCAACATATTCCAGGTCCTACAGTTTGTTATTCTCATTTTTCGTCTTTTTCAGGGTTTCTCACTAGCTTCCAGGTCCTACTGCGTGATTTTCTCATTTTCCGACTTCTTTCAGGGTTTCTCATCATATTCTGGGTCCTACTGCATGAATTTCTCATGTTTTGACTTTTTCAGGGTTTTTCAACATATTCCAAGTCCTAGAGTGTGATATTCTCTTTTTTAAAAATTTTCGGGGTTTCTAACCTTATTCCAGGTTCTACATTGTCATTTTGTCATTTTTTGAATATTTCAGGTTTTCTCAACATATTCCAGGTCCTACACTGGCATTTTCTAAATTGCGACTTTTTCAGAGTTTCTCACCATATTCCATGTACTACAGTGTGATTTTTCTCATTTTTTGACTTTTTCAGGGTTTCTCACCATATTCCAAGTCCTACAGTGTGATTTTCTCATTTTTGGACTTTTTAGGTTTTCTCATCATATTCCAAGTCCTAGAGTGTGATTTTCTCCTTTTTTGACTTTTTCATGTTTTCTCACCATATTCCAGGTCCTACAGTGTGATTTTTCTCTTTTTTTGACTTTTCAGGGTTTCTCACCATATTCCAGCTCCTACAGTGTGATTTTCTCATTTTTAGATTTTTTTTCCGGTTTTCTCATCATATTCCAAGTCCTACAGTGTGATTTTCTAATTTTTTGACTTTTTCAGAATTTCTCACACTATTGCAGGTCCTACAGTATGATTTTCTCATTTTTCGACCTTTTCAGGTTTTCTCACCATATTGCAGGTACTACAAGTTTGTAATTTTTCGACTCTTTCAGGGTTTCTCACCATATTCCAAGTCCTACTGTGTGATTTTCTCATTTTTAGACTTTTTCAGTGTTTTCTCACAATATTCCAGGTACTACAGTGTGATTTTCCCATTTTTTGTCTTTTTCAGGTTTTCTCATCATATTCCAAATCCTACAGTGTGATTTTCTCTTTTTCCGACTTTTAAAGGGTTTCTTACCATATTCCATGTCCTAGTCTTTAATTGTCTCATTTTTCGACTTTTTCAGGGTTTCTCACCATATTGGAGGTCCTACTTGTGTGATTTTCTTATTCTTCGACTTTTTCAGGTTTTCTCACCACATTCCAACTCCTACAGTATATTTTTCTCATTTTTGACTTTTTCATGGTTTCTCATCATATTCCAAATCCTACAGTGTGATTTTTTCATTTTTCGACTTTTTCAGGGTTTCTCAACATATTGCAGGTACTTCAAGTTTGATTTTCTTATATTTCGACTCTTTCATGGTTTCTCTCCATATTTCAGGTCCTACTGTGTGATTTTCTCATTTTTTGAATTTTTCAGTGTTTCTCACCATATTCCAGGTCCTACAGTGTGTTTTTCTCATTTTTCGACTTTTTCAGGGTTTCTCACCATATTGGAGGTCCTACAATTGTGATTTTCTAATTTTTTAACCTTTTCAGGGTTTCTCTCCATATTCCAGTTCCTACAGTGTATTTTTCTTATTTTTTTACTTTTTCACGGTTTCTCATCATATTCGAAGTCCTACAGTGTGATTTTCTCATTTTTCGACTTTTTCAGGGTTTCTCACCATATTTCAGGTACTACAAGTTTTATCTTATTTTTAGACTTTTTCAGTGTTTCTCACCATACTCCAGGTACTACAGTGTGATTTTCTCATTTTTTGACTTTTTCAGGGTTTCTCATCGTATTCCAAGTCCTAGAGTGTGATTTTCGCATTTTTCGAAATTTCCAGTGATTCTCAGCATATTCCAGTTCCTACAATTTGATTTTCTAATTTTTTGACTTTTTCAGGGTTTCTCACCATATTTCAGGTACTACAAGTTTTATCTTATTTTTAGACTTTTTCAGTGTTTCTCACCATATTCCATGTACTACAGTGTGATTTTCTCATTTTTCGTCTTTTCAGGGTTTCTCACCATATTCCAAGTCCTACAGTGTGATATTCTCATTTTTCGACTTTTTCAGTGTTTCTCACCATATTGCATGTACTACAAGTTTTATTTTCTTATTTTTGGACTGTTTCAGGGTTTCTCACCATATTCCAGGTCCTACAGTGTGATTTTCTCATTTTAATACTTTTTTAGTGTTTCTCACCATATACCAGGTACTACAGTGTGATTTTCTCATTTTTTGAATTTTTCAGGGTTTCTCATCATATTCCAAGTCCTACAGTGTGATTTTCTCATTTTAAGACTTTTTCAGGGTCTCTCACCATATTGCAAGTCCTACAAGTCCTACAAGTTTGTATTTCTTTTTTTTTTTTTTTTTTTTTTTTTGGCTTTTTTCAGGACTTCTCACCATATTCCAGCTCCTACAGTGTCATTTTCTCATTTTTCGACATTTTCAGGGTTTCTTACCATATTCCAGGTCCTACAGTGTGATTTTCTCATTTTAAGTCTTTTTCTGTGTTTCTCATCATATTCTGGGTCCTAGTCCATGATTTTCTCATTTTTCGACTTTTTCAGCGTTTCTCACCATATTCAAACTCCTACAGTGTGATTTTCTCATTCTTCGACTTTTTCAGGGTTTCTCACCATATTGCAGGTCCTACAAGTGTGAATTTCTTATTTTTGGACTTTTTCAGGGTTTCTCACCATATTCAAGCTCCTACAGTGTGTTTTTGTCATTTTTTTGTCTTTTTCACAGATTCTCATCTTATTCCAAGTCCTATATTGTGATTTTCTCATTTTTTGACTTTTTCAGGGTTTCTCACCATATTACAGGTACTACAAGTTTGATTTTCTTATTTTTCGATATTTCAGGGTTTCTCACCATATTCCAGGTCCTACAGTGTGATTTTCTCATTTTAAGACTTTTTCAGGGTTTCTCAACATATTCCAACTCCTTCAGTGTATTTTTCTCATTTTTTGACTTTTTTAGGGTTTCTCATCTTATTCCAAGTCCTACAGTGTGATTTTCTCCTTTTAAGACTTTTTCAGGGTTTCTCAACATATTGGAGGTTCTACAAGTGTGATTTTCTTATTTTTCGACTTTTTCAGGGTTTACTCACCATATTCCAGCTTCTACAGTGTATTTTTCTCATTTTTTGACTTTTTCAGTGTTTCTCATCATATTCTAAATCTTACAGTGTGATTTTCTCATTTTTGGAATTTTTCAGGGTTTCTCACCATATTGTAGGGACTACAAGTTTGATTTTCTTATATTTCGACTGTTTCAGTGTTTTCTCACCATATTGCAGGTCCAACTGTGTGATTTTCTCATTTTGAGACTTTTTCAATGTTTCTCACCATATTCCAGGTACTACAGTCTGATTTTCTCATTTTTGACTTTTTCAGGGTTTCTCATCATATTCCAAGTCCTAGAGTGTGATTTTTCCAATTTTTCGCCTTTTCAGAGTTTCTCACCATATTCCAGGTTCCACAGTGTGATTTTCTCATTTTTTGACTTTTTCAGGATTGCTCACCATATTCCATCTTCTACATTGTGATTTTCTCATTTTTCAACTTTTTCAGGGTTTCTCATCTTAATCCAAGTCCTACAGTGAAATTTTCTCATTTCTTGACTTTTTCAGGGTGTCTCATCTTATTCCAAGTCCTACAGTGTGATTTTCTCATTTTTCAACTTTTTCAGGGTTTCTCACCATATTGCAGGTCCTACACGTGTGAATTTCTTATTTTTGGACTTTTTCAGGGTTTCTCACCATATTCCAGGTACTACAGTGTGATTTTCTCATTTAAGACTTTTTCAGGGTCTCTCACCATATTGCATGTCCTACAAGTGTGTATATCTTATTTTTCTACTTTTTAACGGTTTCTCTCCATATTCCATCTCCTACCGTGTACTTTTGTCATTTTTTGTCTTTTTCACGGTTTCTCATTTTATTCCAAGTCCTACAGTGTGATTTTCTCATTTTTTGACTTTTTCAGGGTTTCTCACCATATTGCAGGTCCTACAAGTGTGAATTTCTTATTTTTGGACTTTTTCAGGGTTTCTCACCATATTCAAGCTCCTACAGTGTGTTTTTCGTCATTTTTTTGTCTTTTTCACAGATTCTCATCTTATTCCAAGTCCTATATTGTGATTTTCTCATTTTTTGACTTTTTCAGGGTTTCTCACCATATTACAGGTACTACAAGTTTGATTTTCTTATTTTTCGATATTTCAGGGTTTCTCACCATATTCCAGGTCCTACAGTGTGATTTTCTCATTTTAAGACTTTTTCAGGGTTTCTCAACATATTCCAACTCCTTCAGTGTATTTTTCTCATTTTTTGACTTTTTTAGGGTTTCTCATCTTATTCCAAGTCCTACAGTGTGATTTTCTCCTTTTAAGACTTTTTCAGGGTTTCTCAACATATTGGAGGTTCTACAAGTGTGATTTTCTTATTTTTCGACTTTTTCAGGGTTTACTCACCATATTCCAGCTTCTACAGTGTATTTTTCTCATTTTTTGACTTTTTCAGTGTTTCTCATCATATTCTAAATCTTACAGTGTGATTTTCTCATTTTTGGAATTTTTCAGGGTTTCTCACCATATTGTAGGGACTACAAGTTTGATTTTCTTATATTTCGACTGTTTCAGTTTTTCTCACCATATTGCAGGTCCAACTGTGTGATTTTCTCATTTTGAGACTTTTTCAATGTTTCTCACCATATTCCAGGGTACTACAGTCTGATTTTCTCATTTTTGACTTTTTCAGGGTTTCTCATCATATTCCAAGTCCTAGAGTGTGATTTTTCCAATTTTTCGCCTTTTTCAGAGTTTCTCACCATATTCCAGGTTCCACAGTGTGATTTTCTCATTTTTTGACTTTTTCAGGATTGCTCACCATATTCCATCTTCTACATTGTGATTTTCTCATTTTTCAACTTTTTCAGGGTTTTCTCATCTTAATCCAAGTCCTACAGTGAAATTTTCTCATTTCTTGACTTTTTCAGGGTGTCTCATCTTATTCCAAGTCCTACAGTGTGATTTTCTCATTTTTCAACTTTTTCAGGGTTTCTCACCATATTGCAGGTCCTACACGTGTGAATTTCTTATTTTTGGACTTTTTCAGGGTTTCTCACCATATTCCAGGTACTACAGTGTGATTTTCTCATTTAAGACTTTTTCAGGGTCTCTCACCATATTGCATGTCCTACAAGTGTGTATATCTTATTTTTCTACTTTTTAACGGTTTCTCTCCATATTCCATCTCCTACCGTGTACTTTTGTCATTTTTTGTCTTTTTCACGGTTTCTCATTTTATTCCAAGTCCTACAGTGTGATTTTCTCATTTTTTGACTTTTTCAGGGTTTCTCACCATATTGCAGGTCCTACAAGTGTGAATTTCTTATTTTTCGACATTTTCAGAGTTTCTCACCATATCCCAGGTCCTACAGTGTGATTTTCTCATTTTTCGACTTTTTCAGGGTTTCTCACCATATTCCAGGCTACTGCGTGATTTTCTCATGTTTTCGACTTTTTCAGAGTTTCTCACCATATTCCAGGTCCTACTGTGTGATTTTCTCATTTTAATACTTTTTTACCATATTCCAGGTACTACAGTGTGATTTTCTCATTTTTTTACTTTTCAGGATTTCTCATCACATTCCAAGTCCTAGAGTGTGATTTTTGCTTTTTTCGAATTTTTCAGGGTTTCTCAACATATTCCAGGTCCTACAGTTTGTTATTCTCACTTTTCGTCTTTTTCAGGGTTTCTCACTAGCTTCCAAGTCCTACTGCCTGATTTTCTCATTTTCCGACTTCTTTCAGGGTTTCTCACCATATTCTGGGTCCTACTGCATGAATTTCTCATGTTTTGACTTTTTCAGGGTTTCTCACCATATTCCAAGTCCTAGAGTGTGATATTCTCATTTTTTGACTTTTTCACTGTTTCTCACCATATTCCAGGTCCTACAGTGCGATTTTCTCTTTTTTTAAAATTTTCGGGGTTTCTTACTTATTCCAGGTTCTACATTGTCATTTTCTCATTTTTTGAATATTTCAGGTTTTCTCAACATATTCCAGGTCCTACACTGTCATTTTCTAATTTGCGACTTTTTCAGAGTTTCTCACCATATTCCATGTACTACAGTGTGATTTTTCTCATTTTTTGACTTTTTCAGGGTTTCTCACCATATTCCAAGTCCTACTGTGTGATTTTCTCATTTTTAGACTTTTTCAGTGTTTTCTCACAATATTCCAGGTACTACAGTGTGATTTTCTCATTTTTTGACTTTTTCAGGTTTTCTCATCATATTCCAAATCCTACAGTGTGATTTTCTCTTTTTCCGACTTTTAAAGGGTTTCTTACCATATTCCATGTCCTAGTCTGTAATTGTCTCATTTTTCGACTTTTTCAGGGTTTCTCACCATATTGGAGGTCCTACTTGTGTGATTTTCTTATTCTTCGACTTTTTCAGGTTTTCTCACCACATTCCAACTCCTACAGTATATTTTTCTCATTTTTGACTTTTTCATGGTTTCTCATCATATTCCAAATCCTACAGTGTGATTTTTTCATTTTTCGACTTTTTCAGGGTTTCTCACCATATTGCAGGTACTTCAAGTTTGATTTTCTTATATTTCGACTGTTTCACGGTTTCTCTCCATATTTCAGGTCCTACTGTGTGATATTCTTATTTTTTGAATTTTTCAGTGTTTCTCACCAAATTCCAGGTCCTACTGTGTGTTTTTCTCATTTTTCGACTTTTTCAGGGTTTCTCACCATATTGGAGGTCCTACAATTGTGATTTTCTAATTTTTTAACCTTTTCAGGGTTTCTCTCCATATTCCAGTTCCTATAGTGTATTTTTCTTATTTTTTTACTTTTTCACGGTTTCTCATCATATTCGAAGTCCTACAGTGTGATTTTCTCATTTTTCGACTTTTTCAGGGTTTCTCACCATATTTCAGGTACTACAAGTTTTATCTTATTTTTAGACTTTTTCAGTGTTTCTCACCATATTCCATGTACTACAGTGTGATTTTCTCATTTTTCGTCTTTTTCAGGGTTTCTCACCATATTCCAAGTCCTACAGTGTGATATTCTCATTTTTCGACTTTTTCAGTGTTTCTCACCATATTGCATGTACTACAAGTTTTATTTTCTTATTTTTGGACTGTTTCAGGGTTTCTCACCATATTCCAAGTCCTACAGTGTGATTTTCTCATTTTAATACTTTTTTAGTGTTTCTCACCATATACCAGGTACTACAGTGTGATTTTCTCATTTTTTGAATTTTTCAGGGTTTCTCATCATATTCCAAGTCCTACAGTGTGATTTGCTCATTTTAAGACTTTTTCAGGGTCTCTCACCATATTGCAAGTCCTACAAGTCCTACAAGTTTGTATTTCTTTTTTTTTTTTTTTTTTTTTTTTGGCTTTTTTCAGGACTTCTCAACATATTCCAGCTCCTACAGTGTCATTTTCTCATTTTTCGACATTTTCAGGGTTTCTTACCATATTCCAGGTCCTACAGTGTGATTTTCTCATTTTAAGACTTTTTCTGTGTTTCTCATCATATTCTGGGTCCTAGTCCATGATTTTCTCATTTTTCGACTTTTTCAGGGTTTCTCACCATATTCCAACTCCTACAGTGTGATTTTCTCATTCTTCGACTTTTTCAGGGTTTCTCACCATATTGCAGGTCCTACAAGTGTGAATTTCTTATTTTTGGACTTTTTCAGGGTTTCTCACCATATTCAAGCTCCTACAGTGTGTTTTTGTCATTTTTTTGTCTTTTTCACAGATTCTCATCTTATTCCAAGTCCTATATTGTGATTTTCTCATTTTTTGACTTTTTCAGGGTTTTCTCACCATATTACAGGTACTACAAGTTTGATTTTCTTATTTTTCGATATTTCAGGGTTTCTCACCATATTCCAGGTCTAACAGTGCGATTTTCTCATTTTAAGACTTTTTCAGGGTTTCTCAACATATTCCAACTCCTTCAGTGTATTTTTCTCATTTTTCGACTTTTTTAGGGTTTCTCATCTTATTCCAAGTCCTACAGTGTGATTTTCTCATTTTAAGAACTTTTTCAGGGTTTCTCAACATATTGGAGGTTCTACAAGTGTGATTTTCTTATTTTTCGACTTTTTCAGGCTTTACTCACCATATTCCAGCTTCTACAGTGTATTTTTCTCATTTTTTTGACTTTTTCAGTGTTTCTCATCATATTCTAAATCTTACAGTGTGATTTTCTCATTTTTGGAATTTTTCAGGGTTTCTCACCATATTGCAGGGACTACAAGTTGATTTTCTTATTTTTCAACTGTTTTCAGTGTTTCTCACCATATTGCAGGTCCAACTGTGTGATTTTCTCATTTTGAGACTTTTTCCATGTTTCTCACCATATTCCAGCTACTACAGTCTGATTTTCTCATTTTTGACTTTTTCAGGGTTTCTCATCATATTCCAAGTCCTAGAGTGTGATTTTTCCAATTTTTCGCCTTTTTCAGAGTTTCTCACCATATTCCAGGTTCCACAGTGTGATTTTCTCATTTTTTGACTTTTTCAGGATTGCTCACCATATTCCATCTTCTACATTGTGATTTTCTCATTTTTCAACTTTTTCAGGGTTTCTCATCTTAATCCAAGTCCTACAGTGAAATTTTCTCATTTTTTGACTTTTTCAGGGTGTCTCATCTTATTCCAAGTCCTACAGTGTGATTTTCTCATTTTTCAACTTTTTCAGGGTTTCTCACCATATTGCAGGTCCTACACGTGTGAATTTCTTATTTTTGGACTTTTTCAGGGTTTCTCACCATATTCCAGGTACTACAGTGTGATTTTCTCATTTAAGACTTTTTCAGGGTCTCTCACCATATTGCATGTCCTACAAGTGTGTATATCTTATTTTTCTACTTTTTAACGGTTTCTCTCCATATTCCATCTCCTACCGTGTACTTTTGTCATTTTTTGTCTTTTTCACGGTTTCTCATTTTATTTCCAAGTCCTACAGTGTGATTTTCTCATTTTTTGACTTTTTCAGGGTTTCTCACCATATTGCAGGTCCTACAAGTGTGAATTTCTTATTTTTCAACATTTTCAGAGTTTTCTCACCATATTCCAGGTCCTACAGTGTGATTTTCTCATTTTAAGACTTTTTCAGTGTTTCTCACCATATTCCAAGTACTACTGCGTGATTTTCCTCATTTTTCGACTTTTTCAGGGTTTCTCACCATATTCCAGGCTACTGCGTGATTTTCTCATGTTTTCGACTTATTCAGAGTTTCTCACCATATTCCAGGTCCTACTGTGTGATTTTCTCATTTTAATACTTTTTTACCATATTCCAGGTACTACAGTGTGATTTTCTCATTTTTTTACTTTTTCAGGATTTCTCATCACATTCCAAGTCCTAGAGTGTGATTTTTGCTTTTTTCGAATTTTTCAGGGTTTCTCAACAGATTCCAGGTCCTACAGTTTGTTATTCTCACTTTTCGTCTTTTTCAGGGTTTCTCACTAGCTTCCAAGTCCTACTGCCTGATTTTCTCATTTTCCGACTTCTTTCAGGGTTTCTCACCATATTCTGGGTCCTACTGCATGAATTTCTCATGTTTTGACTTTTTCAGGGTTTCTCACCATATTCCAAGTCCTAGAGTGTGATATTCTCATTTTTTGACTTTTTCACTGTTTCTCACCATATTCCAGGTTCCTACAGTGCGATTTTCTCTTTTTTTAAAATTTTCGGGGTTTCTTACTTATTCCAGGTTCTACATTGTCATTTTCTCATTTTTTGAATATTTCAGGTTTTCTCAAATTATTCCAGGTCCTACACTGTCATTTTCTAATTTGCGACTTTTTCAGAGTTTCTCACCATATTCCATGTACTACAGTGTGATTTTTCTCATTTTTTGACTTTTCAGGGTTTCTCACCATATTCCAAGTCCTACTGTGTGATTTTCTCATTTTTAGACTTTTTCAGTGTTTTCTCACAATATTCCAGGTACTACAGTGTGATTTTCTCATTTTTTGACTTTTTCAGGTTTTCTCATCATATTCCAAATCCTGCAGTGTGGATTTTCTCTTTTTCCGACTTTTAAAGGGTTTCTTACCATATTCCATGTCCTAGTCTGTAATTGTCTCATTTTTCGACTTTTTCAGGGTTTCTCACCATATTGGAGGTCCTACTTGTGTGATTTTCTTATTCTTCGACTTTTTCAGGTTTTTCTCACCACATTCCAACTCCTACAGTATATTTTTCTCATTTTTGACTTTTTCATGGTTTCTCATCATATTCCAAATCCTACAGTGTGATTTTTTCATTTTTCGACTTTTTCAGGGTTTCTCACCATATTGCAGGTACTTCAAGTTTGATTTTCTTATATTTCGACTGTTTCACGGTTTCTCTCCATATTTCAGGTCCTACTGTGTGATTTTCTCATTTTTTGAATTTTTCAGTGTTTCTCACCATATTCCAGGTCCTACAGTGTGTTTTTCTCATTTTTCAACTTTTTCAGGGTTTCTCACCATATTGGAGGTCCTACAATTGTGATTTTCTAATTTTTTAACCTTTTCAGGGTTTCTCTCCATATTCCAGTTCCTATAGTGTATTTTTCTTATTTTTTTTACTTTTTCACGGTTTCTCATCATATTAGAAGTCCTACAGTGTGATTTTCTCATTTTTCGACTTTTTCAGGGTTTCTCACCATATTTCAGGTACTACAAGTTTTATCTTATTTTTAGACTTTTTCAGTGTTTCTCACCATATTCCATGTACTACAGTGTGATTTTTCTCATTTTTCGTCTTTTACAGGGTTGCTCACTATATTCCAAGTCCTACAGTGTGATATTCTCATTTTTCGACTTTTTCAGTGTTTCTCAACATATTGCATGTACTACAAGTTTTATTTTCTTATTTTTTGGACTGTTTCAGGGTTTCTCACCATATTCCAGGTCCTACAGTGTGATTTTTCTCATTTTAATACTTTTTTAGTGTTTCTCACCATATACCAGGTACTACAGTGTGATTTTCTCATTTTTTGAATTTTTCAGGGTTTCTTCATCATATTCCAAGTCCTACAGTGTGATTTTCTCATTTTAAGACTTTTTCAGGGTCTCTCACCATATTGCAAGTCCTACAAGTCCTACAAGTTTGTATTTCTTTTTTTTTTTTTTTTTTTTTTTTTTTTGGCTTTTTTCAGGACTTCTCAACATATTCCAGCTCCTACAGTGTCATTTTCTGATTTTTCGACATTTTCAGGGTTTCTTACCATATTCCAGGGTCCTACAGTGTGATTTTCTCATTTTAAGACTTTTTCTGTGTTACTCATCATATTCTGGGTCCTAGTCCATGATTTTCTCATTTTTCGACTTTTTCAGGGTTTTCTCACCATATTCCAACTCCTACAGTGTGATTTTCTCATTCTTCGACTTTTTCAGGGTTTCTCCACCATATTGCAGGTCCTACAAGTGTGAATTTCTTATTTTTGGACTTTTTCAGGGTTTCTCACCATATTCAAGCTCCTACAGTGTGTTTTTGTCATTTTTTTGTCTTTTTCACAGATTCTCATCTTATTCCAAGTCCTATATTGTGATTTTCTCATTTTTTGACTTTTTCAGGGTTTCTCACCATATTACAGGTACTACAAGTTTGATTTTCTTATTTTTCGATATTTCAGGGTTTCTCACCATATTCCAGGTCTAACAGTGCGATTTTCTCATTTTAAGACTTTTTCAGGGTTTCTCAACATATTCCAACTCCTTCAGTGTATTTTTCTCATTTTTTCGACTTTTTTAGGGTTTCTCATCTTATTCCAAGTCCTACAGTGTGATTTTCTCATTTAAGACTTTTTCAGGGTTTCTCAACATATTGGAGGTCTACAAGTGTGATTTTCTTATTTTTCGACTTTTTCAGGGTTTACTCACCATATTTCCAGCTTCTACAGTGTATTTTTCTCATTTTTTGACTTTTTCAGTGTTTTCTCATCATATTCTAAATCTTACAGTGTGATTTTCTCATTTTTGGAATTTTTCAGGGTTTCTCTCACCATATTGCAGGGACTACAAGTTTGATTTTCTTATTTTTCGACTGTTTCAGTGTTTCTCACCATATATATTGCAGGTCCAACTGTGTGATTTTCTCATTTTGAGACTTTTTCCATGTTTCTCACCATATTCCAGCTACTACAGTCTGATTTTCTCATTTTTGACTTTTTCAGGGTTTCTCATCATATTCCAAGTCCTAGAGTGTGATTTTTCCAATTTTTCGCCTTTTTCAGAGTTTCTCACCATATTCCAGGTTCCACAGTGTGATTTTCTCATTTTTTGACTTTTTCAGGATTGCTCACCATATTCCATCTTCTACATTGTGATTTTCTCATTTTTCAACTTTTTCAGGGTTTCTCATCTTAATCCAAGTCCTACAGTGAAATTTTCTCATTTTTTGACTTTTTCAGGGTGTCTCATCTTATTCCAAGTCCTACAGTGTGATTTTCTCATTTTTCAACTTTTTCAGGGTTTCTCACCATATTGCAGGTCCTACACGTGTGAATTTCTTATTTTTGGACTTTTTCAGGGTTTCTCACCATATTCCAGGTACTACAGTGTGATTTTCTCATTTAAGACTTTTTCAGGGTCTCTCACCATATTGCATGTCCTACAAGTGTGTATATCTTATTTTTCTACTTTTTAACGGTTTCTCTCCATATTCCATCTCCTACCGTGTACTTTTGTCATTTTTTGTCTTTTTCACGGTTTCTCATTTTATTCCAAGTCCTACAGTGTGATTTTCTCATTTTTTGACTTTTTCAGGGTTTCTCACCATATTGCAGGTCCTACAAGTGTGAATTTCTTATTTTTCGACATTTTCAGAGTTTCTCACCATATTCCAGGTCCTACAGTGTGATTTTCTCATTTTAAGACTTTTTCAGTGTTTCTCACCATATTCCAAGTACTACTGCGTGATTTTCTCATTTTTCGACTTTTTCAGGGTTTCTCACCATATTCCAGGCTACTGCGTGATTTTCTCATGTTTTCGACTTATTCAGAGTTTCTCACCATATTCCAGGTCCTACTGTGTGATTTTCTCATTTTAATACTTTTTTACCATATTCCAGGTACTACAGTGTGATTTTCTCATTTTTTTACTTTTTCAGGATTTCTCATCACATTCCAAGTCCTAGAGTGTGATTTTTGCTTTTTTCGAATTTTTCAGGGTTTCTCAACATATTCCAGGTCCTACAGTTTGTTATTCTCACTTTTCGTCTTTTTCAGGGTTTCTCACTAGCTTCCAAGTCCTACTGCCTGATTTTCTCATTTTCCGACTTCTTTCAGGGTTTCTCACCATATTCTGGGTCCTACTGCATGAATTTCTCATGTTTTGACTTTTTCAGGGTTTCTCACCATATTCCAAGTCCTAGAGTGTGATATTCTCATTTTTTGACTTTTTCACTGTTTCTCACCATATTCCAGGTCCAACAGTGCGATTTTCTCTTTTTTTAAAATTTTCGGGGTTTCTTACTTATTCCAGGTTCTACATTGTCATTTTCTCATTTTTTGAATATTTCAGGTTTTCTCAACATATTCCAGGTCCTACACTGTCATTTTCTAATTTGCGACTTTTTCAGAGTTTCTCACCATATTCCATGTACTACAGTGTGATTTTTCTCATTTTTTGACTTTTTCAGGGTTTCTCACCATATTCCAAATCCTACAGGGTGATTTTCTCATTTTTTGACTTTTCAGAGTTTCTCACCATATTCGAAGTCCTACAGTGTGATTTTCTCATTTTTGGACTTTTTCAGGTTTTCTCATCATATTCCAAGTCCTAGAGTGTGATTTTCTCCTTTTTGAATTTTTCATGTTTTCTCACCATATTCCAGGTCCTACAGTGTGATTTTTCTCTTTTTTTTACTTTTCAGGGTTTCTCACCATATTCCAGCTCCTACAGTGTGATTTTCTCATTTTTAGATTTTTTCAGGTTTTCTCATCATATTCCAAGTCCTACAGTGTGATTTTCTCATTTTTTGACTTTTTCAGAATTTCTCACCCTATTGCAGGTCCTACAGTATGATTTTCTCATTTGTCGACTTTTTCAGGTTTTCTCACCATATTGCAGGTACTACAAGTTTGATTTTCTTATTTTTCGACTGTTTCAGGGTTTCTCACCATATTCCAAGTCCTACTGTGTGATTTTCTCATTTTTAGACTTTTTCAGTGTTTTCTCACAATATTCCAGGTACTACAGTGTGATTTTCTCATTTTTTGACTTTTTCAGGTTTTCTCATCATATTCCAAATCCTACAGTGTGATTTTCTCTTTTTCCGACTTTTAAAGGGTTTCTTACCATATTCCATGTCCTACTCTGTAATTTTCTCATTTTTCGACTTTTTCAGGGTTTCTCACAATATTGGAGGTCCTACTTGTGTGATTTTCTTATTCTTCGACTTTTTCAGTTTTTCTCACCACATTCCAACTCCTACAGTATATTTTTCTCATTTTTGACTTTTTCATGGTTTCTCATCATATTCCAAATCCTACAGTGTGATTTTTTCATTTTTCGACTTTTTCAGGGTTTCTCACCATATTGCAGGTACTTCAAGTTTGATTTTCTTATATTTCGACTGTTTCACGGTTTCTCACCATATTTAGGTCCTACTGTGTGATTTTCTCATTTTTTGAATTTTTCAGTGTTTCTCACCATATTCCAGGTCCTACAGTGTGGTTTTCTCATTTTTCGACTTTTTCAGGGTTTCTCACCATATTGGAGGTCCTACAATTGTGATATTCTAATTTTTTAACCTTTTCAGGGTTTCTCTCCATATTCCAGCTCCTACAGTGTATTTTTCTCATTTTTTTACTTTTTCACGGTTTCTCATCATATTCGAAGTCCTACAGTGTGATTTTCTCATTTTTCGACTTTTTTAGGGTTCCTCACCATATTTCAGGTACTACAAGTTTTATCTTATTTTTAGACTTTTTCAGTGTTTCTCACCATATTCCAGGTACTACAGTGTGATTTTCTCATTTTTTGACTTTTTCAGGGTTTCTCATCGTATTCCAAGTCCTAGAGTGTGATTTTCGCATTTTTCGAATTTTTCAGGGATTCTCAGCATATTCCAGTTCCTACAATTTGATTTTCTAATTTTTTGACTTTTTCAGGGTTTCTCATCATATTTCAGGTACTACAAGTTTTATCTTATTTTTAGACTTTTTCAGTGTTTCTCACCATATTCTAGGTACTACAGTGTGATTTTCTCATTTTTCGACTTTTTCAGGGTTTCTCACCATATTCCAAGTCCTACAGTGTGATTTTCTCATTTTTCGACTTTTTCTGGGTTTCTCATCATATTCCAAGTCCTAGAGTGTGATATTCTCATTTTTCGACTTTTTCAGTGTTTCTCACCATATTGCATGTACTACAAGTTTTATTTTCTTATTTTTGAACTGTTTCAGGGTTTCTCACCATATTCCAGGTCCTACTGTGTGATTTTCTCATTTTAATACTTTTTTAGTGTTTCTCACCATATACCAGGTACTACAGTTTGATTTTCTAATTTTTCGACTTTTTCGGGGTTTCTCACCATATCCCAAGTCCTACAGTGTGATTTTCTCATTTTAAAACTTTTTCAGGGTCTCTCACCATATTGCAAGTCCTACAAGTGTGTATTTCTTTTTTTTTTTTTGACTTTTTCATGACTTCTCACCATATTCCAGCTCCTACAGTGTCATTTTCTCATTTTTCGACATTTTCAGGGTTTCTTACCATATTCCAGGTCCTACAGTGTGATTTTCTCATTTTAAGACTTTTTCTGTGTTTCTCATCATATTCTGGGTCCTAGTGCATGATTTTCTCATTTTTCGACTTTTTGAGGGTTTCTCACCATATTCCAAATTCTAGAGTGTGATATTCTCATTTTTCGACTTTTTCAGTGTTTGTCACCATATTGCATGTACTACAAGTTTGATTTTCTTATATTTCGACTGTTTCAGGGTTTCTCACCACATTCCAGGTCCTACTGGGTGATTTTCTCATTTTAATACTTTTTTAGTGTTTCTCACCATATTCCAGGTACTACAGTGTGATTTTTTCATTTTTTGACTTTTTCACGGTTTCTCATCATATTCCAAGTCCTAGAGTGTGATTTTTGCCTTTTTCGTATTTTTCAGGGTTTCTCAACATATTCCAGGTCCTACAGTTTGATTTTCTCATTTTTCGACTTTTTCAGGGTTTCTCAGCAGCTTCCAGGTCCTACTGCGTGATTTTCTCATTTTTCGACTTTTTCAGGGTTTCTCACCATATTCCAGGCTACTGCGTGATTTTCTCATGTTTTCGACTTATTCAGAGTTTCTCACCATATTCCAGGTCCTACTGTGTGATTTTCTCATTTTAATACTTTTTTACCATATTCCAGGTACTACAGTGTGATTTTCTCATTTTTTTACTTTTTCAGGATTTCTCATCACATTCCAAGTCCTAGAGTGTGATTTTTGCTTTTTTCGAATTTTTCAGGGTTTCTCAACAGATTCCAGGTCCTACAGTTTGTTATTCTCACTTTTCGTCTTTTTCAGGGTTTCTCACTAGCTTCCAAGTCCTACTGCCTGATTTTCTCATTTTCCGACTTCTTTCAGGGTTTCTCACCATATTCTGGGTCCTACTGCATGAATTTCTCATGTTTTGACTTTTTCAGGGTTTCTCACCATATTCCAAGTCCTAGAGTGTGATATTCTCATTTTTTGACTTTTTCACTGTTTCTCACCATATTCCAGGTCCTACAGTGCGATTTTCTCTTTTTTTAAAATTTTCGGGGTTTCTTACTTATTCCAGGTTCTACATTGTCATTTTCTCATTTTTTGAATATTTCAGGTTTTCTCAAATTATTCCAGGTCCTACACTGTCATTTTCTAATTTGCGACTTTTTCAGAGTTTCTCACCATATTCCATGTACTACAGTGTGATTTTTCTCATTTTTTGACTTTTTCAGGGTTTCTCACCATATTCCAAGTCCTACTGTGTGATTTTCTCATTTTTAGACTTTTTCAGTGTTTTCTCACAATATTCCAGGTACTACAGTGTGATTTTCTCATTTTTTGACTTTTTCAGGTTTTCTCATCATATTCCAAATCCTGCAGTGTGATTTTCTCTTTTTCCGACTTTTAAAGGGTTTCTTACCATATTCCATGTCCTAGTCTGTAATTGTCTCATTTTTCGACTTTTTCAGGGTTTCTCACCATATTGGAGGTCCTACTTGTGTGATTTTCTTATTCTTCGACTTTTTCAGGTTTTCTCACCACATTCCAACTCCTACAGTATATTTTTCTCATTTTTGACTTTTTCATGGTTTCTCATCATATTCCAAATCCTACAGTGTGATTTTTTCATTTTTCGACTTTTTCAGGGTTTCTCACCATATTGCAGGTACTTCAAGTTTGATTTTCTTATATTTCGACTGTTTCACGGTTTCTCTCCATATTTCAGGTCCTACTGTGTGATTTTCTCATTTTTTGAATTTTTCAGTGTTTCTCACCATATTCCAGGTCCTACAGTGTGTTTTTCTCATTTTTCAACTTTTTCAGGGTTTCTCACCATATTGGAGGTCCTACAATTGTGATTTTCTAATTTTTTAACCTTTTCAGGGTTTCTCTCCATATTCCAGTTCCTATAGTGTATTTTTCTTATTTTTTTTACTTTTTCACGGTTTCTCATCATATTAGAAGTCCTACAGTGTGATTTTCTCATTTTTCGACTTTTTCAGGGTTTCTCACCATATTTCAGGTACTACAAGTTTTATCTTATTTTTAGACTTTTTCAGTGTTTCTCACCATATTCCATGTACTACAGTGTGATTTTTCTCATTTTTCGTCTTTTACAGGGTTGCTCACTATATTCCAAGTCCTACAGTGTGATATTCTCATTTTTCGACTTTTTCAGTGTTTCTCAACATATTGCATGTACTACAAGTTTTATTTTCTTATTTTTGGACTGTTTCAGGGTTTCTCACCATATTCCAGGTCCTACAGTGTGATTTTCTCATTTTAATACTTTTTTAGTGTTTCTCACCATATACCAGGTACTACAGTGTGATTTTCTCATTTTTGAATTTTTCAGGGTTTCTCATCATATTCCAAGTCCTACAGTGTGATTTTCTCATTTTAAGACTTTTTCAGGGTCTCTCACCATATTGCAAGTCCTACAAGTCCTACAAGTTTGTATTTCTTTTTTTTTTTTTTTTTTTTTTTTTGGCTTTTTCAGGACTTCTCAACATATTCCAGCTCCTACAGTGTCATTTTCTGATTTTTCGACATTTTCAGGGTTTCTTACCATATTCCAGGTCCTACAGTGTGATTTTCTCATTTTAAGACTTTTTCTGTGTTACTCATCATATTCTGGGTCCTAGTCCATGATTTTCTCATTTTTCGACTTTTTCAGGGTTTCTCACCATATTCCAACTCCTACAGTGTGATTTTCTCATTCTTCGACTTTTTCAGGGTTTCTCACCATATTGCAGGTCCTACAAGTGTGAATTTCTTATTTTTGGACTTTTTCAGGGTTTCTCACCATATTCAAGCTCCTACAGTGTGTTTTTGTCATTTTTTTGTCTTTTTCACAGATTCTCATCTTATTCCAAGTCCTATATTGTGATTTTCTCATTTTTTGACTTTTTCAGGGTTTCTCACCATATTACAGGTACTACAAGTTTGATTTTCTTATTTTTCGATATTTCAGGGTTTCTCACCATATTCCAGGTCTAACAGTGCGATTTTCTCATTTTAAGACTTTTTCAGGGTTTCTCAACATATTCCAACTCCTTCAGTGTATTTTTCTCATTTTTCGACTTTTTTAGGGTTTCTCATCTTATTCCAAGTCCTACAGTGTGATTTTCTCATTTAAGACTTTTTCAGGGTTTCTCAACATATTGGAGGTTCTACAAGTGTGATTTTCTTATTTTTCGACTTTTTCAGGGTTTACTCACCATATTCCAGCTTCTACAGTGTATTTTTCTCATTTTTTGACTTTTTCAGTGTTTCTCATCATATTCTAAATCTTACAGTGTGATTTTCTCATTTTTGGAATTTTTCAGGGTTTCTCACCATATTGCAGGGACTACAAGTTTGATTTTCTTATTTTTCGACTGTTTCAGTGTTTCTCACCATATTGCAGGTCCAACTGTGTGATTTTCTCATTTTGAGACTTTTTCCATGTTTCTCACCATATTCCAGCTACTACAGTCTGATTTTCTCATTTTTGACTTTTTCAGGGTTTCTCATCATATTCCAAGTCCTAGAGTGTGATTTTTCCAATTTTTCGCCTTTTTCAGAGTTTCTCACCATATTCCAGGTTCCACAGTGTGATTTTCTCATTTTTTGACTTTTTCAGGATTGCTCACCATATTCCATCTTCTACATTGTGATTTTCTCATTTTTCAACTTTTTCAGGGTTTCTCATCTTAATCCAAGTCCTACAGTGAAATTTTCTCATTTTTTGACTTTTTCAGGGTGTCTCATCTTATTCCAAGTCCTACAGTGTGATTTTCTCATTTTTCAACTTTTTCAGGGTTTCTCACCATATTGCAGGTCCTACACGTGTGAATTTCTTATTTTTGGACTTTTTCAGGGTTTCTCACCATATTCCAGGTACTACAGTGTGATTTTCTCATTTAAGACTTTTTCAGGGTCTCTCACCATATTGCATGTCCTACAAGTGTGTATATCTTATTTTTCTACTTTTTAACGGTTTCTCTCCATATTCCATCTCCTACCGTGTACTTTTGTCATTTTTTGTCTTTTTCACGGTTTCTCATTTTATTCCAAGTCCTACAGTGTGATTTTCTCATTTTTTGACTTTTTCAGGGTTTCTCACCATATTGCAGGTCCTACAAGTGTGAATTTCTTATTTTTCGACATTTTCAGAGTTTCTCACCATATTCCAGGTCCTACAGTGTGATTTTCTCATTTTAAGACTTTTTCAGTGTTTCTCACCATATTCCAAGTACTACTGAGTGATTTTCTCATTTTTCGACTTTTTCAGGGTTTCTCACCATATTCCAGGCTACTGCGTGATTTTCTCATGTTTTCGACTTATTCAGAGTTTCTCACCATATTCCAGGTCCTACTGTGTGATTTTCTCATTTTAATACTTTTTTACCATATTCCAGGTACTACAGTGTGATTTTCTCATTTTTTTACTTTTTCAGGATTTCTCATCACATTCCAAGTCCTAGAGTGTGATTTTTGCTTTTTTCGAATTTTTCAGGGTTTCTCAACATATTCCAGGTCCTACAGTTTGTTATTCTCACTTTTCGTCTTTTTCAGGGTTTCTCACTAGCTTCCAAGTCCTACTGCCTGATTTTCTCATTTTCCGACTTCTTTCAGGGTTTCTCACCATATTCTGGGTCCTACTGCATGAATTTCTCATGTTTTGACTTTTTCAGGGTTTCTCACCATATTCCAAGTCCTAGAGTGTGATATTCTCATTTTTTGACTTTTTCACTGTTTCTCACCATATTCCAGGTCCAACAGTGCGATTTTCTCTTTTTTTAAAATTTTCGGGGTTTCTTACTTATTCCAGGTTCTACATTGTCATTTTCTCATTTTTTGAATATTTCAGGTTTTCTCAACATATTCCAGGTCCTACACTGTCATTTTCTAATTTGCGACTTTTTCAGAGTTTCTCACCATATTCCATGTACTACAGTGTGATTTTTCTCATTTTTTGACTTTTTCAGGGTTTCTCACCATATTCCAAATCCTACAGGGTGATTTTCTCATTTTTTGACTTTTTCAGAGTTTCTCACCATATTCGAAGTCCTACAGTGTGATTTTCTCATTTTTGGACTTTTTCAGGTTTTCTCATCATATTCCAAGTCCTAGAGTGTGATTTTCTCCTTTTTGAATTTTTCATGTTTTCTCACCATATTCCAGGTCCTACAGTGTGATTTTTCTCTTTTTTTTACTTTTCAGGGTTTCTCACCATATTCCAGCTCCTACAGTGTGATTTTCTCATTTTTAGATTTTTTCAGGTTTTCTCATCATATTCCAAGTCCTACAGTGTGATTTTCTCATTTTTTGACTTTTTCAGAATTTCTCACCCTATTGCAGGTCCTACAGTATGATTTTCTCATTTGTCGACTTTTTCAGGTTTTCTCACCATATTGCAGGTACTACAAGTTTGATTTTCTTATTTTTCGACTGTTTCAGGGTTTCTCACCATATTCCAAGTCCTACTGTGTGATTTTCTCATTTTTAGACTTTTTCAGTGTTTTCTCACAATATTCCAGGTACTACAGTGTGATTTTCTCATTTTTTGACTTTTTCAGGTTTTCTCATCATATTCCAAATCCTACAGTGTGATTTTCTCTTTTTCCGACTTTTAAAGGGTTTCTTACCATATTCCATGTCCTACTCTGTAATTTTCTCATTTTTCGACTTTTTCAGGGTTTCTCACAATATTGGAGGTCCTACTTGTGTGATTTTCTTATTCTTCGACTTTTTCAGTTTTTCTCACCACATTCCAACTCCTACAGTATATTTTTCTCATTTTTGACTTTTTCATGGTTTCTCATCATATTCCAAATCCTACAGTGTGATTTTTTCATTTTTCGACTTTTTCAGGGTTTCTCACCATATTGCAGGTACTTCAAGTTTGATTTTCTTATATTTCGACTGTTTCACGGTTTCTCACCATATTTAGGTCCTACTGTGTGATTTTCTCATTTTTTGAATTTTTCAGTGTTTCTCACCATATTCCAGGTCCTACAGTGTGGTTTTCTCATTTTTCGACTTTTTCAGGGTTTCTCACCATATTGGAGGTCCTACAATTGTGATATTCTAATTTTTTAACCTTTTCAGGGTTTCTCTCCATATTCCAGCTCCTACAGTGTATTTTTCTCATTTTTTTACTTTTTCACGGTTTCTCATCATATTCGAAGTCCTACAGTGTGATTTTCTCATTTTTCGACTTTTTTAGGGTTCCTCACCATATTTCAGGTACTACAAGTTTTATCTTATTTTTAGACTTTTTCAGTGTTTCTCACCATATTCCAGGTACTACAGTGTGATTTTCTCATTTTTTGACTTTTTCAGGGTTTCTCATCGTATTCCAAGTCCTAGAGTGTGATTTTCGCATTTTTCGAATTTTTCAGGGATTCTCAGCATATTCCAGTTCCTACAATTTGATTTTCTAATTTTTTGACTTTTTCAGGGTTTCTCATCATATTTCAGGTACTACAAGTTTTATCTTATTTTTAGACTTTTTCAGTGTTTCTCACCATATTCTAGGTACTACAGTGTGATTTTCTCATTTTTCGACTTTTTCAGGGTTTCTCACCATATTCCAAGTCCTACAGTGTGATTTTCTCATTTTTCGACTTTTTCTGGGTTTCTCATCATATTCCAAGTCCTAGAGTGTGATATTCTCATTTTTCGACTTTTTCAGTGTTTCTCACCATATTGCATGTACTACAAGTTTTATTTTCTTATTTTTGAACTGTTTCAGGGTTTCTCACCATATTCCAGGTCCTACTGTGTGATTTTCTCATTTTAATACTTTTTTAGTGTTTCTCACCATATACCAGGTACTACAGTTTGATTTTCTAATTTTTCGACTTTTTCGGGGTTTCTCACCATATCCCAAGTCCTACAGTGTGATTTTCTCATTTTAAAACTTTTTCAGGGTCTCTCACCATATTGCAAGTCCTACAAGTGTGTATTTCTTTTTTTTTTTTTTGACTTTTTCATGACTTCTCACCATATTCCAGCTCCTACAGTGTCATTTTCTCATTTTTCGACATTTTCAGGGTTTCTTACCATATTCCAGGTCCTACAGTGTGATTTTCTCATTTTAAGACTTTTTCTGTGTTTCTCATCATATTCTGGGTCCTAGTGCATGATTTTCTCATTTTTCGACTTTTTGAGGGTTTCTCACCATATTCCAAATTCTAGAGTGTGATATTCTCATTTTTCGACTTTTTCAGTGTTTGTCACCATATTGCATGTACTACAAGTTTGATTTTCTTATATTTCGACTGTTTCAGGGTTTCTCACCACATTCCAGGTCCTACTGGGTGATTTTCTCATTTTAATACTTTTTTAGTGTTTCTCACCATATTCCAGGTACTACAGTGTGATTTTTTCATTTTTTGACTTTTTCACGGTTTCTCATCATATTCCAAGTCCTAGAGTGTGATTTTTGCCTTTTTCGTATTTTTCAGGGTTTCTCAACATATTCCAGGTCCTACAGTTTGATTTTCTCATTTTTCGACTTTTTCAGGGTTTCTCAGCAGCTTCCAGGTCCTACTGCGTGATTTTCTCATTTTTCGACTTTTTTCAGGATTTCTCACCATATTCTGGGTCCTACTACATGATTTTCTCATTTTTCGATGTTTCAGGGTTTCTCACCATATTCCAGTCCTAGAGTGTGATTTTCTCATTTTTTAACTTTTTCAGGGTTTCTTACGGTATTCCAGGTTCTACATTGTCATTTTCTCATTTTTCGAATATTTCAGGTTTTCTCAACATATTCCAGGCCCTACACTGTCATTTTATAATTTGCGACTTTTTCAGAGTTTCTACCCATATTCCATGTACTACAGTGTGATTTTTCTCATTTTTTGACCTTTTCAGGGTTTCTCACCATATTCCAGGTCCTAAGGTGTGATTTTCTCATTTTAAGACTTTTTCAGTATTTTTCACCATATTCCAAGTACTACAGTGTGATTTTCTATTTTAAGACTTTTTCAGTGTTTCTCACCAAATCCCAGGTCCTACTGCGTGATTTTCTCATTTTTCGACTTTTTCAGGGTTTCTCACCATATTCCAAGTCCTACAGTGTGATTTTCTCATTTTTCGACTTTTTCAGGGTTTCTCACCATATTCCAGATCCTACAGATTGATTTTCTCATTTTTCGACTTTTTCAGGGTTTCTCACCAGCTTCCAGGTCCTACTGCGTGATTTTCTTATTTTTTGACTTTTTTTTCAGGGTTTCTCTCCATATTCTGGGTCCTACTGCATGATTTTCTCATTTTTCGACATTTTCAGGGTTTCTCACCATATTCCAAGTCCTAGAGTGTGATATTCTCATTTAAGACTTTTTCAGTGTTTCTCACCATATTCCAGGTACTCCTGCATGCTTTTCTCATTTTTCGACTTTTTCAAGGTTTCTCACCATATTCCAAATCCTACAGTGTGATTTTTCATTTTTTGACTTTTTCAGGGTTACTCATCTTATTCCAAGCCACACCCATCTTTAAATTTTAGAAGAAAATGTGAGGCTGTGTTTATATACATCATATGCAGATCGTAAGAGGGATTTAGATTCTCCAGAATCTGACACCCTCTTCTGGAGTGTCTAAAGATAGCTACAGTGTACTTATATCTAATAAATAAATAAATAAATATATATATATATATATATATATATATATATATATATATATATATATATATAAACATTTTTTTAAAAAGGATAAGAAAGAAAGAAAGACCAGGCAGGCCTGCCATCCTTATCTCTGTCTGTCTGTCTGTCTGTCTGTCTGTCTGATACCCTGGAACAGGAGAAGGGCCACCATATAGTTGCTGGTAGTTGATCCCAGATTCTCTAGAAGAGGAGACAATGCTGTTAATTGTTTTGTTATGTTTTTCACTGTTTTTTTTTATTACATATTTTCCTCAATTACATTTCCAATGCTATCCCAAAAGTCCCCCATACCTCCCCCCACTTCCCTACCCTCCCATTCTTCTCAGTGGACCCACACATCTTTAAATTTTTAGAAGTATATGTGAGTCTGTGTTTATGTACATAATATGCAGGCCAAAAGAGGGATTTAGATTCTCCAGAATCTGACACCGTCTTCTGGAGTGTCTGAAGACAGCTACAGTGTACTTATATCTAATAAATACATAAATAAATAAATAAGCAAACATTTTTTCAAAAGGATAAGAAAGAAAGAAAGACCAGGCAAGCCTGCCATCCTTATCTCTGTCTGTCTGTCTGACAGTCTGTCTGATCCCCTGGAACTGGAGGTGGGCCACTATATAGTTGCTGATAGTTGATACCAGGTTCTCTGGAAGTGGAGACAGTGATGGTAATTGTTGAGCCCTTTCAGTGGTCCCACAAATCTTTAAATTTTTAGAACTATATGTGAGGCTGTGTTTATGTACATCATATGCAGACCATAAGAGGGATTTAGATTCTCCAGAATCTGAAACCCTCTTCTGGAGTGTCTGAAGGCAGCTACAGTGTACTTATATCTAATAAATACATAAATAAATAAATAAATAAATAAATAAATAAATAAATAAATAAACATTTTTTTTAAAGGATAAGAAATAAAGAAAGACCAGGCAGGCCTGGCATCCTTATCTCTGTCTGTCTGTCTGTCTGTATTTCTGATCCACTGGAACTGGAGATGGGCCACAATATAGTTGCTGGTAGTTGATCCCAGGTTCTCTGGAAGAGGAGACAATGCTGTTAATGGTTGAGCCCTTTCAGTGGCCCCACACATCTTTAAATTTTTGGAAGTAAATGTGAGTCTGTGTTTATGTACATCATATGCACACCATAAGAGGGATTTAGATTATCCAGAATCTGACACCCTCTCCTGGAGTGTCTGAAGACCGCTAAAGTGTACTTATATTTAATAAATACATAAATAAATAAATAAACATTTTTAAAAAGGATGAGAAAGAAAAAAAACCAGGCAGGCCTGCCACCCTTGTCTGTCTGTCTGTCTGTCTTTCTGTCTGATACCTTAGAACTGGAGATGAGCCACCATATAGTTGCTGGTAGTTGATCCCAGGTTGTCTGGAAGAGGAGATAATGCTGTTAATTGTTGAGCCCTTTCAGTGACCCCATACATCTTTAAATTTTTGAAGTATATGTGAGGCTGTGTTTAAGTACATCATATACAGACCATAAGAGGGATTTAGATTCTCCAGAATCTGACACCATCTTCTGGAGTGTCTGAAGACAGACACAGTGTACTTATATCTAATAAATAAATAAATAAATAAATAAATAAATAAATAAATAAATAAACATTTTTTAAAAAGGATAAGAAAGAAAGAAAGACCAGGGAGGCCTGCCTTCCTTATCTCTGTCTCTCTGTCTGTCTGTCTGTCTATCTGTCTGATACCCTGGAACTGGAGATGGGCCACCATATAGGTGCTGGAAGTTGAACCCAGGTTCTCTGGAAGAGGAGACAATGCGGTTAATTGTTGAGCCCTTTCAGTGGCTCCACCCATCTGTAAATTTTTAGAAGTATATGTGAGGCTGTGTTTATGTACATCATATGCAGACCATAAGAGGGATTTAGATTCTCCAGAATCTGACACCCTCTTCTGGAGTGTCTGAAGATAGCTACAGTGTACTTTTATCTAATAAATACATAAATAAGTAAATAAACATTTCTTAAAAAGGATAAGAAAGAAAGACCAGGCAGGCCTGCCATCGTTATCTCTATATGTCTGTCTGTCTGTCTCTCTGTCTGATCCTCTGGAACTGGAGACGGGCCACCATATAGTTGCTGGTAGTTGATCCCAGGTTCTCTGGAAGAGGAGACAATGCTGTTAATGGTTGAGCCCATACAGTGGCCCCACACTTCTTTAATTTTTGGAAGTAAATGTGAGTCTGTGTTTATGTACATCATATTCAGACCATAAGAGGGATTTAGATTCTCCAGAATCTGACACCTTCTTCCTGATGTCTGAAGACAGCTACAGTGTACTTATATCTAATAAATACATAAATAAATAAATAAACATTTCTTAAAAAGGATAAGAAAGAAAGAAAGACGAAGCAGGCCTGCCATCCTTATCTCTATCTGTCTGTATGTCTGTCTCTCTGTCTGATCCCCTGGAACTGGAGATGGGCCACCATATAGTTGCTGGTAGTTGATCTCAGGTTCTCTGGAAGTGGAGACAATGCTGTTAATTTTTGAGCCGTTCAGTGGCAACACCCATCTTTAATTTTTAGAAGTAAATGTGAGGCTGTGTTTATGTACATCATATGCAGACAATAAGAGGGATTTAGATTCTCCAGAATCTGACACTCTCTTCTGGAGTGTCTGAAGACAGCTACAGTGTACTTATATCTAATAAATACATAAATAAATAAATAAATAAATAAGCATTATTAAAAAGGATAAGAAAAAAAGAAAGACCAGGAAGGCCTGCCATCCTTATCTCTGTCTGTCTGTCTGTCTGTCTGATACCCTGGAACTGGAGTGGGCCACCATATAGTTGCTGGTAGTTGATCCCAGATTCTCTGCAAGAGGAGACAAGGCTGTAAATTTTTGAGCCCTTTCAGTGGCACCACCCACTTTAAATTTTTAGAAGTATTTGTGAGGCTATGTTTATGTACATCATATGCAGACCATAAGAGTGATTTACATTCTCCAGAATCTGATCCCTCTTCTGGAGTGTCTGAAGACAGCTACAGTGTACTTATATCTAATAAATACATAAATAAATAAATAAATAAACATGTTTTAAAAAGGATAAGAAAGAAAGAAAAACCAGGCAGGCCTGCCATCCTTGTCTGTTTGTCTGTCTGTCTGTCTGATCCCCTGAAACTGGAGATGGGCCACCATATTTTTGCTGGTACTTGATCCCAGGTTCTCTGGAAGAGGAGACAATGCTGTTAATTGTTGAGCCCTTACAGTGGCCCCACCCATCTTTAAATTTTTAGAAGTATATGTGAGGCTGTGTTTATGTACATCATATGAAGACCATAAGAGGGATTTAGATTCTCCAGAATCTGACACACTCTTCTGGAGTGTCTGAAGACAGCTACAATGTACTTATATCTAATAAATACATAAATAAAGAAATAAACTTGTTTTAAAAAGGATAAGTAAGAAAGAAAGACCAGGCAGGCCTGCCATCCTTATCTCTGTCTGTCTGTCTGTCTGTCTGTCTGATCCCCGGGAACTGGAGATGGGCTACCTTATAGTTGCTGGTAGTTGATCCCAGGTTCTCTGGAAGAGGAGACAATGCTGTTAATTGTTGAGCCCTTTCAGTGGCCCCACCCATCTTTAAATTTTTAGAAGTATATGTGAGGCTGTGTTTAAGTACATCATATGCAGACCATAAGAGGGATTTAGATTCTCCAGAATCTGACACACTCTTCTGGAGTGTCTGAAGACAGCTACAGTGTACTTATATCTAATAAATACATAAATAAATAAATAAATAAATAAATAAATAAATAAATAAATAAACATTTTTTAAAAGGGATAAAGAAGAAAGAAAAACCAGGCAGGCCTTCCATCCTTGTCTGTCTTTCTCTCTGTCTGTCTGTCTTGCCTAGCCCCTAGCGTAGCCTAGCCTAGCCCCTTGCCTTGCCTAGCCTAGCCCAGCCCTGCCTTGCCTAGCCCTGCCTATCCCTGTCTTTAACCAGGCTGGCCTCGAACTCAGAAACTGACTGCTTCTGCCTCCAGAGTGCTCTCATTAAGAGCTCAAGCCATAACTGACTGTTGGGTTTTCTAAGTCTTACATAGGTATGGTCTGTTTCTCAGCTGTGAAACCCTAATTAACACATGTAGTCTGTCCTAGGTCAGCCATAGCTACAGACTGAGGCCTTTTCTAAAACAAAACAAAAGAAAACAAAAAATAGAAATAATAAAATAAATAAATTAAGCAACCACATGATAACTTTTCTTTCTTTCAATGATACTCAGAGCTTGAAGCAGTTCACCCATGAGACCTCAGCTCCGGACATTGAGGCTGTTTCCCTAACAAGTATTATGGCTGAACCTGAGGGGTTCTACTGCTGATTTGTGTCCCCCTCTTTAAAAAAATAGTTGTTTTCAAAGGCTGCAGGTTCTTAGCCCTGTTCCTTGTTACAGTTGAGTCACAGCCATGAAATTTCAGTGGTAGTTAAAGGCACTGAGAAGGGCTTCCTCTAGACATCAAAGACCAAGTCTTTGTTATTAAAAAGTTAATCTGGATTGCCCCACCCCCTGGCATCCTTAGAATTCCTAGAAAGGAAGGCAGGGACCTGGGCAGAAGGGTGCAAGTCTACTGCTGTTTGTAAGTGGTAACAGAAAGCTTTCTCTTTTTGGTACCCTACCCCAAGTTACACTGTCACTTCTTTTTCCTAGTTTTATTTTTGTCGGTTTGTATTCTCAACATAGACCCTTTTCCTTCCTAACCTTGGCTGTCCTGAACCTTACTGTCCTTGAACTCAGTGATTTGCCTGTCTTGCTGGGATGAAACTGTGAGCTACCATCCAGAAGGAAGCACCCTGCTGAGGTTAGATTGGGGTCTCTTCCATTTTCCTCTATGAACATGCATATGGCAGGCCTGTTCTTTCTTTTTTACTTTTCTTTTTCTTTTTAAAGATTTATATATTTATTATATTTAAGTATGCTGTAGCTATCTTCAGACAGTCCAGAAGAGGGTGTCAGATTCTGAAGAATCTAAATCATTCTTATTGTCTGCATATGATGTATATAAACACAGCCTCACATATACTCAAAAAAAAAAAAAAGAAAGAAAGATGTGGCTACAGAGAGGGCTCAACAATTAAGAGCATTGTCTCCTCTTCCAGAGAACCTGGGCTCAATTACCAGTATTATATATGGTGGCCCATCTCCAGTTCCAGGGGATCTAATACTCTGTTCTGGAGTCTGTGGGCACAGCATACACATGCAAAACATTCTTACACAATCATTGAGAGAGGAGAGAGAGGGGTTGAGAGAGAGGGGAGGTAATCATACCTCCTGAGGAGTTTGAAGACCTGAGCTTCATCACTCACACAAATAAATAAATGCAAAATATTTTTAAAAAATAAACTCTGCCATTGCCCTTTAAAAATTCCTAGAAAACAAGTTTTATAAGCAACAGTTATATTTACTATATCTAAAGTACAGTCATGAGCATATTCTCTAAATAGAAAAAGGCCTGTTAGTCTTAGAAATGGAAAAGACAAACCAAGGAAGGTTTGCAATTACATAATGAGGCAGCTCAGCCCAGCTCTTAGGTTGGAAATAAGACTGGAGAATAGGATACACCTGAAGACAGCCAGCCATTGCTTTTTGTTTTGGAGGCTGAAAGGATAAACCTGAAGACAGCCAATGCTGTGTGATGGTGATCTGGTATTTTTTTTTTAATTTTTAAAAAATTTAACACTTTTTATAAAACCTTTTTATAAAGGTTTTATAAAACCTTCTGGAGTGTCTGAAGACAGCTACAGTGTACTTATATCTAATAAATACATAAATAAATAAATTAATAAATAAATAAACATTTTTTAAAAAGGATAAGAAAGAAAGAAAAATCAGGCAGGCCTGCCATCCTTATCTCTGTCTGTCTGTCTGTCTGTCTGTCTGATCCTCTGGAACTGGATATGGGCCACCATATATTTGCTGGTAGTTTTTCCCAGGTTCTCTGGAAGAGGAGACAATGCTGTGAATTGTTGAGCCCTTTCAGTGGCCCCAACCATCTTTAAATTTTTAGAGGTAAATGTGAGGCTGTATTTATGTACATCATATGCAGACCATAAGAGTGTTTAAATTCTCCAGTATCTGACATCCTCTTCTGGAGTGTCTGAAGACAGTTACAGTGTACTTATATCTAATATATACATAAATAAAAAAATAAATAAATAAATAAACATTTTTTAAACAGGATAAGTAAGAAAGAAAGACCAGGCAGGCCTGCCATCCTTATCTCTGTCTGTCTGTCTGTCTGTCTGATCCCCTGGAACTGCAGATGGGCCACCATATAGTTGCTGGTAGTTGATCTTAGGTTCTCTGGAAGAGGAGACAACGCTGTTAATTGTTGAGCCCATTCAGTGGCCCCACCCATCTTTAAATTTTTAGAAGTATACTTGAGTCTGTGTTTATGTACATCATATGCAGACCATAAGAGGTATTTAGATTCTCCAGAATCTGACACCATCTTCTGGAGTGTCTGATGACAGCTACAGTGTACTTATATCTAATAAATAAATAAATAAATAAATAAATAAATAAATAAATAAATAAATAAATTAATAAGTAAACATTTTTTCAAATGGATAAGAAAGAAAGAAAGACCAGGCAGGCCTGCCATCCTCATCTCTGTCTGTCTGTCTGTCTCTCTATATGATCCTATGGAACTGAAGATAGGCCACCATATAGTTGCTGGTAGTTGATCCCAGGTTCTCTGGAAGAGGAGACAATGCTGTTAATTGTTGAGCCCTTTCAGTGGCCCCACCCATCTTTAAATTTTTAGAAGTATATCTGAGGCTGTGTTTATGTACATCATATGCAGACCATAAGATGGTTTTTGATTCTTCAGAATCTGACACCCTCTTCTGGAGTGTCTGTAGATAGCTACAGTGTACTTATATATAATAAATACATAAATAAATATAATTTTTTTAAAAAGGACAAGAAAGAAAGAAAGACCAGGCAGGCCTGCAATCCTCATCTCTGTCTGTCTGTCTGTCTGCCTTTCTGATCCCCTGGAACTGGAGATGGGCCACCATATAGTTGCTGGTAGTTGATCCCACGTTCTCTGGAAGAAGAGACAATGCTGTTAATTGTTGAGCCCTTTCAGTGGGCCCACCCATCTTTAAATTTTTAGAAGTATATGTGAGGCTGTGTTTATGTACATCATATGAAGACCATAAGAGGGATTTAGATTCTCCAGAAGATGAGACCCTCTTCTAGAGTGTCTGAAGACAGCTACAGTGTACTTATTTCTAATAAATAAATAAATAAATAAATAAATAAATAAATAAATAAATAAACATTTTTCTAAAGTATAAGAAAGAAAGAAAGACCAGGCAGGCCTCCATCCTTATCTCTGTCTGTCTGTCTGTCTGTCTGATACCCTGGAACTGGAGATGGGCCACCATATAGTTGCTGGTAGTTTATCCAATGTTCTCTGGAAGAGGAGACAATGCTGTTAATTGTTGAGCCCTCTCAGTGGCCCCACCCATCTTTAAATTTTTAGAGGTAAATGTGAGGCTGTATTTATGTACATCATATGCAGACCATAAGAGTGATTTAAATTCTCCAGAATCTGACACCCTCTTCTGGAGTGTCTGAAGACAGCTACAGTGTACTTATATCTAATAAATACATAAATAAATAAATAAATAAATAAACATTTTTTAAACAGGATAAGTAAGAAAGAAAGACCAGGCAGGCCTGCCATCCTTATCTCTGTCTGTCTGTCTGTCTGTCTGATCCCCTGGAACTGCAGATGGGCCACCATATAGTTGCTGGTAGTTGATCCCAGGTTCTCTGGAAGAGGAGACAATGATGTTAATTGTTGAGCCCTTTCAGTGGTCCTACCCATCTTTAAATTTTTAGAAGTATATGTGAGGCTGTGTTTATGTACATCATATGCAGACCATAAGAGGGATTTAGATTCTCCAGAATCTGACACCCTCTTCTGGAGTGTCTGAAGACAGCTACTGTGTACTTATATCTAATAAATACATAAATAAATAATTAAATAAACATTTTTTACAAAGGATAAGAAAGAAAGAAAGACCAGGCAGGCCTGCCATCCTTATCTCTGTCTGTCTGTCTGTCTGTCTGTCTGATCCCTGAGAACTGGAGATGGGCCACTATATAGTTGATGGTAGTTGATCCCAGGTACTCTGGAAGAGGAGACAATGCTGTTACTTGTAGAGCTTTTTCAGTGGCCCCACCCTTCTTTAAATTTTTGAAGTATATGTGAGGCTGTGTTTATGTACATCATATGCAGACCATAAGAGGGATTTAGATTCTGCAGAATGTGACACCCTCTACTGGAGTGTCAGAAGACAGCTACAGTGTACTTATATCTAGTAAATACATAAATGAATAAATAAATAAATAAATAAATAAGTAAATAAACATTTTTTTAAAGGATAAAAAAGAAAGAAAGACCAGGCAGGCCTGCCATCCTTATCTCTGTCTGTCTGTCTGTCTGTCTGATCCCCTGGAACTGGAGATGGGCCACCATATAGGTGCTGGTAGTTGATCCCAGGTTCTCTGGAAGAGGACCCAATGCTGTTAATTGTTGATCCTTTTCAGTGGCCCCACCCATCTTTAAATTTTTAGAAGTATATGTGAGTCTGTGTTTATGTACATCATATGCCGACCATAAGAGGGATTTAGATTCTCCAGAATCCTACACCCACTTCTGGAGTGTCTGAAGACAGCTACAGTATACTTATATGTATTAAATACCTGAATAATTAAATAAATAAACATTTTTTTAAAAGGATAAGAAAAAAAAAGACCAGGCAGGCCTGCCATCCTTATCTCTGTCTGTCTGTCTGTGTGTCTGTCTGATCTCCTGTAACTGGAGATCGGCCACCATATAGTTAGTGGTAGTTGAACCCAGGTTCTCTGGAAGAAGAGACAATGCTGTTAATTGTTGAGCCCTTTCAGTGGCCCCACTCATCTTTAAATTTTTAGAAGAGTATGTGAGGCTGTGTTTATGTACATGATATGCAGATCATAAGAGAGATTTAGATTCTCCAGAATCTGACACCCTCTTCTGAAGTGACTGGAGACAGCTAATGTGTACTTATATCGAATAAATACATAAATAAATAAATAAATAAATAAATAAATAAATAAATAAACATTTTTTAAAAAGATAAGAAAGAAAGAAAGACCAGGCAGGCCTGCCATCCTTATCTCTGTCTGTCTGTCTGTCTGTCTGTCTGTCTGATCCTCTGATACTGGATATGGGCCACCATATAGTTGCTGGTAGTTGATCCCAGGTTCTCTGGAAGAGGAGACAATGCTGTTAATTGTTGAGACATTTCAGTGGTCTCACTCATCTTTAAATATTTAGAAGTGTATGTGAGGCTGTGTTTATGTACATCATATGCAGACCATAAAAGGGATTTAGATTCTCCAGAATCTGACACCCTCTTCTGGAGTATCTGAAGACAGCTACAGTGTACTGATATCTAATAAATAAATAGATAAATAAATAAATAAATAAATAAATAAATAAACATTTTTTTAAAAGGATAAGAAATAAAGAAAGACCAGGCAGGCCTACCATCCATATCTCTGTCTGTCTGTCTTTCTATCTGATCTCCGGGAACTGGAGATGGGCCACCATATAGTTGCTGGTAGTTGATCCAAGGTTCTCTGGAAGAGGAGACCATTCTGTTAATTGTTGAGCCCTTTCAGTGGCCCCACACTTCTTTAAATTTTTAGAAGTATACTTGAGGCTGTGTTTATGTACATCATATGCACATTATAAGAGGATTTAGATTCTCCAGAATCTGACTCCCTCTACTGGAGTGTCTGAAGACAGCTACAGTGTATTTATATCTAATAAATAAATAAATAAATAAATAAATAAATATATAAATAAATAAATAAACATTATTTAAACAGGATAAGAAATAAAGAAAGACCTGGCAGGCCTGCCATCCATATCTCTGTCTGTCTGTCTGTCTGTCTATCTGATCCCCTGGAACTGGAGATGGGCCACCATATAGTTGCTGGTAGTTGATCCCAGGTTCTCTGGAAGAGGAGACAATGCTGTTAATGTTGAGCCCTTTCTTTCTTTCTTTCTTTTTTTTTTTTTTTTTTTTTTGTTTTTTTCGAGACAGGGTTTCTCTGTGTAGCCCTTGCTGTCCTGGAACTCACTTTGTAGACCAGGCTAGCCGGGAACTCAGAAATCCGCCTGCCTCTGCCTCCCGAGTGCTGGGATTAAAGGCGTGCGCCACCACGCCCGGCTTGTTGAGCCCTTTCAATGGCCCTACCCATGTTTAAATTTTTAGAAGTGTATGTGAGGCTGTGTTTATGTA
>NW_028227318.1:844800-854800 GCF_978045245.1 Mus caroli | reverse complement strand
TAAATTCATAAATAAACAAATAAACATTTTTTAAAAAGGATAATAAAGAAAGAGAGACCAGGCAGGCCTGCCATCCTTGTCTGTCTATCTGTCTGTCTGATCCCCGGAACTGGAGATGGGCCACCATATAATTGCTGGTAGTTGATCCCAGGTTCTCTGGAAGAGGAGACAATGCTGTTAATTGTTGAGCCCTTTCAGTGGCCCCACCCATCTTTAAGTTTTTAGAAGTATATGTGAGGCTGTGTTTATGTACATCATATGCAGATCATAAGAGGGATATAGATTCTCGAGAATCTGACACCCTCTTGGGGAGTGTTTGAAGACAGCTACCGTGTACTTTTATCTAATAAATACATACATAAATTAATAAACATTTTTAAAAAGGATAAGAAAGAAAGAAAGACCAGGCAGGCCTGCCACCTTGTCTGTCTGTCTGTCTGTCTGTCTCTCTATCTGTCAGATCCCCTGGAACTGGAGATAGGCCACCATATAGTTGCTGGTAGTTGATCCCAGGTACTCTGGAAGAGGAGACAATGCTGTTAGTTGTTGAGCCCTTTCAGTAGCCCCACCCATCTTTAAATTTTTAGAAGTATATGTGAGGCTGTATTTATGTACATCATATGCAGACCATACGAGGGATTTAGATTCTCCAGAATCTGACACCCTCTTCTGGAGTGTCTGAAGACAGCTACATTGTACTTATATCTAATAAATACATACATAAATAAATAAATAAATATATACATACATAAATAAAAAAACATTTTTTAAAAAGGATAAGAAAAAAAGAAAGACCAGGCAGGCCTGCCATCCTTATCTCTGTCTGTCTGTCTGTCTGTCTGATCCACTGGAACTAAAGATGGGCCACCATATAGTTGCTCATTGTTCATCCCAGGTTCTCTGGAAGAGGAGTCAATGCTGTTAATTATTGAGCCCTTTCTGGGGCCCCACCCATCTTTAAATTTTTAGAACTATATGTGAGGCTGTGTTTATGTACATCATATGCAGACCATAAGAGGGATTTATATTCTCCAGAATCTGACACCCTCTTCTGGAGTGACTGAAGACAACTACAGTGTACTTATATCTAATAAATAAATAAATAAATAAATAAATAAATAAATAAATAAATAAACATTTTTAAAAAAGGATAAGAAAGAAAGAAAGAAAGACCAGGCAGGCCTGCCATCCTTATCTCTGTCTATCTGTCTGTCTGTCTGATACCCTGGAACTGGAGATGGGCCACCATATAGTTGTTGGTAGTTGATCCCAGTTTCTCTGCAAGAGGAGACAATGCTGTTAATTTTTGAGCCCTTTCAGTGGCCCCACCCATCTTTAAATTTTTAGAAGAATTTGTGAGGCTGTGTTTATGTACATCATATGCAGACCATAAGAGGGATTTAGATTCTTCAGAATCTGACACCCTCTTCTGGAGTGTCTGAAGACAGCTAGAGTGTACTTATATCTAATAAATACATAAATAAATAAATAAACATGTTTTAAAAAGGATAAGAAAGAAATAAAAACCAAGCAGGCCTGCCTTCCTTGTCTGTTTGTCTATCTGTCTATCTGATCCCCTGAAACTGGAGATGGGCCACCATATTTTTGCTGGTAGTTGATCCCAGGTTCTCTGGAAGAGGAGACAATGCTGGTATTTGTTGAGCCCTTTAAGTGGCCCCACCCATCTTTAAATTTTTAGAAGTATATATGAGGCTGTGTTTATGTACATCTTATGCAGACCATAAGAGGGATTTAGATTCTCCGTAATCTGACACCCTCTTCTGGAGTGTCTGAAGACAGCTACTGTGTACTTATATCTAATAAATACATACATAAATAAATAAATAAACATTTTTTTAAAAGGATAAGAAGGAAAGAAAGACCAGGTAGGCCTGCCATCCTTATCTCTGTCTGTCAGTCTGTCTGTCTGATCCCCTGGAACTAGAGATGGGCCACCATATAGTTGCTGGTAGTTGATCCCAGGTTCTCTGGAAGAGGAGACAATGCTGTTAATTGTTGAGCCCTTTCAGTGGCCCCACCCATCTTTAAATTTTTAGAAGTATATGTGAGGCTGTGTTTATGTACATTGTATGCAGACCATAAGAGGGATTTAGATTCTCCAGAAACTGATACCCTCTTCTTGAGTGTCTGAAGACATCTACAGTGTACTTATATCTAATAAATAAATAAATAAATAAAGAAAGAAAGAAAGAAAGAAAGAAAGAAAGAAAGAAAGAAAGAAAGAAAGAAAGATGTTTTAAAAAGGATAAGAAAGAATGAAAAACCAGACAGGCCTGCCATTCTAGTCTGTCTGTCTGTCTGTCTGTCTGATCCCCTGGAACTGGAGATGGGCCACCATATAGTTGCTGGTAGTTGATCCCAGGTTCTCTGGAAGAGGAGACAAGGCTGTTAATTGTTGAGCCCTTTCAGTGTCCCCACCCATCTTTAAATTTTTAGAAGTATATATGAGGCTGTGTTAATGTACATCATATGCAGTCCATAAGAGTGATTTAGATACTCCAGAACCTGAAACCCTCCTCCTGAGTTTCTTAAGACAGCTACAGTGTACTTAAATCTAATAAATAAATAAATAAATGAATAAATAAATAAATAAACATTTTAAAAGGATAAGAAAGAAAGAAAGAAAGAAAGAAAGAAAGAAAGAAAGAAAGAAAGAAAGAAAGAAAGAAAGAAAGAAAGAACAGGCAGACCTGCGATCCTTATCTCTTCTGTCTGTCTGTCTGTCTATCTGATCCCCTGGAACTGGAGATGGGCCACCATATAGTTGCTGGTAGTTGATCACAGGTTCTCTGGAAGAGGAGACAATGCTGTTAATTGTTGAGCCCTTTCACTGGCCCCACACATCTTTAAATTTTTGGAAGTAATTGTGAGTCTGTGCTTATGTACATCATTTGCAGTCCATAAGAGGGATTTAGATTCTCCAGAATCTGACACCCTCTTCCTCAGTGTCTGAAGACAGCTACAGTGTACTTATATCTAATATACATTAATAAATAAATAAACATTTCTTAAAAAGGATAAGAAAGAAAGAAAGACCAGGCAGGCCTGCCATCCTTATCTCTATCTGTTTGTATGTCTGTCTGTCTGTCTGATCCCCTGGAACTGGAGATGGGCCACCATATAGTTGCTGGTAGTTGAACCCAGGTTCTCTGGAAGAGGAGACAATGCTGTTAATTTTTGAGCAGTAAAGTGGCCCCACCCATCTTTAAATTTTTAGAAGTATATGTGAGGATGTGTTTATGTACCTCATATGCAGACCATAAGAGGGATTTAGATTGTCCAGAATCTGACACCGTCTTCTGGAGTGTCTGAAGACTGCTACCATGTACTTATATCTAATAAATAAATAAATAAATAAATAATCATTTTTTAAAAATGATAAGAAAAAAAGAAAGTCCAGGCAGGCCTGCGTTCCTTAACTCTGTCTGTCTGTCTGTCTGTCTGATCCCGGGGAACTGGAGATGGGCCACCATATAGTGGCTGATAGTTGATCCCAGGTTCTCTGGAAGAGGAGACAATGCTGTTAATTGTTGAGCCCTTTCAGTGGCCCCACTCATCTTTAAATTTTTAGAAGTGTATGTGAGGCTGTGTTTATGTACATCATAGGCAGACTATAAGAGGGATTTAGATTCTCCAGAATCTGACACCCTCTTCTGGAGTGTCTGAAGACAGCTACAGTGTACTTATTCTAATAAATAAATAAATAAATAAATAAATAAATAAATAAATAAATAAACTTTTTTTAAAAATGATAAGAAAAAAAGAAATACCAGGGAGGCCTGCCATCCTTATCTCTGTCTGTCTGTCTATCTGTCTTTCTGATTCCCTGGACCTGGAAATGGGCCACCATATAGTTGCTGGTAGTTGATCTCAGGTTCTCTGGAAGAGGAGACAATGCTGTTAATTGTTGATCCATTTCAGTGGCCCCACCCATCTTTAAATTTTTGGAAGTAAATGTGAGTCTGTGTTTATGTACATCATATGCAGACCATAAGAGGGATTTAGATTCTCCAGAATCTGACAACCTCTTCTGGAGTGTCTGAAGACCTCTACAGTGTACTTATATCTAATAAATACATAAATAAATAAATAAACATTTTTTCAAAAAGGATAAGAAAGAAAGAACAACCAGGCAGTCCTGCCATCCTTGTCTGTTTGTCTGTCTGTCTGTCTGATCCCCTGAAACTGGAGATGGGCCACCATATTTTTGCTGGTAGTAGATCCCAGGTTCTCTGTAAGAGGAGACAATGCTGTTAATTGTTGAGCCCTTCAGTGGCCCCACCCATCTTTAAATTTTTAGAAGTATATGTGAGGCTTTGTTTATGTACATCATATGCAGACCATAAGAGGGATTTATATTCTCCAGAATCTGACACCCTCTTCTGGAGTATCTGAAGGCAGCTACAGGGTACTTATATCTAATAAATAAATGAATAAATAAATAAATAAATAAACATTTTTTAAAAGGATAAGAAAAAATGAAAGACCAGGCAGGCCTGCCATCCTTATCTCTGTCTGTCTGTCTGTCTGTCTGATCTCCTGGAACTGGAGATGGGCCACAATATAGTTTGCTGGTAGTTGATCCCAGGTTCTCTGGAAGAGGAGACAATGCTGTTAATTGTTGAGCCCTTTCAGTGGCCCCACTCATCTTTAAATTTTTAGAAGTGTATGTGAGGCTGTGTTTATGTACATCATAGGCAGACTATAAGAGGGATTTAGATTCTCCAGAATCTGACACCCTCTTCTGGAGTGTCTGAAGACAGCTACAGTGTACTTATGTCTAATAAATAAATAAATAAATAAATAAATAAATAAATAAATATTTTTTAAAAAAAATGATAAGAAAAAAAGAAAGACCAGGCAGGGCCTGCCATTCTTTTCTCTGTCTGTCTGTCTGTCTTTCTGATCTCCTGGAACTGGAGATGGGCCACCATATAGTTGCTGGTAGTTGATCCCAGGTTCTCTGGAAGAGGAGACAATGCTGTTAATTGTTGAGCCCTTTCAGTGGCCCCACTCATCTTTAAATTTTTAGAGGTGTATGTGAGGCTGTGTTTATGTACATCATATGCAGACCATAAGAGGGATTTAGATTCTCCAGAATATGACACCCTCTTCTGGAGTGTCTGAAGATAGCTACAGTGTACTTATATCTAATAAATAAATAAATAAATAAATAAATAAATAAATAAATAAATAAATAAACATTTTTTAAAAAGGATAAGAAAGAAAGAAAGACCAGGCAGGCCTTCCATCCTTATCTCTGTCTGTCTGTCTGTCTCTCTGTCTGATCCCCTGGAACTGGAGATGGGCAACCATATAGTTGCTTGTAGTTGATCCCAGGTTCTCTGGAAGAGGAGACAATGCTGTTAATTATTGAGCCCTTTCAGTTGCCCCACCCATCTTTAAATTTTTAGAAGTATATGTGAGGCTGTGTTTAAGTACATCATATGCAGACCATAAGAGGGATTTAGATTCTCCAGAATCTGACACCCTCTACTGGAGTGTCTGAAGACAGCTACAGTGTACTTATATCTAAAAAATAAATAAATAAATAAATAAATAAATAAATAAATAAATAAATAAATAAAATATTTTTAAAAGGATAAGAAATAAAGTAAGACCAGGCAGGCCTGCCATCCTTATGTCTGTCTGTCTGTCTGTCTGTCTTTCTGATCCCCTGGAACTGGAGATGGGCCACCATATAGTTGCTGTTAGTTGATCCCAGGTTTTCTGGAAGAGGAGACAATTCTGTTAATTGTTGAGCCCTTTCAGTGGCCCCACCCATCTATAAATTTTTAGAAGTATATGTGAGGCTGTGTTTATGTACATCATATGCAGCCCATAAGAGGGTTTAGATTCTCCAGAATCTTACACCCTTTTCTGCAGTGTCTCAAGACAGCTACAGTGTACTTATATCTAATAAATAAATAAATAAATAAATAAATAAATAAATAAATAAATAAACAAACATTTTTTAAAAGGGATAAGAAAGAAAGAAAAACCAGGCAGGCCTGCCATACTTGTCTGTCTGTCTTACTGTCTTGCCTAGCCCCTTGCCTAGCCTAGCCTATCCTAGCCCCTTGCCTAGCCTAACCTAGCCCCTTGCTTAGCCTAGCCCTGCCTTGCCTAGCCCTGCCTATCCCTGTCTTTAACCAGGCTGGCCTCGAAATCAGAAACTGACTGCCTCTCCCTCCAGAGTGCTCTCATTAAGAGCTCGAGCCACCACTGACTGTTGGGTTTTCTAAGTCTTACATAGGTATGGTCTGTTTCTCAGCTGTGAAACCGTAATTAACACATGTAGTCTGTCCTAGGTCAGCCATAGCTACAGACTGAGGCCTTTTCTAACACAAAACAAAAGAAAACAAAAAATAGAAATAATAAAATAAATAAATTAAGCAACCACATGATATCTTTTCTTTCTTTCAATGATACTCAGAGCTTGAAGCAGTTCACCCATGAGACCTCAGCTCCGGACATTGAGGCTGTTTCCCTAACAAGTATTATGGCTGAACCTGAGGGGTTCTACTGCTGATTTGTGTCCCCCTCTTTAAAAAAATAGTTGTTTTCAAAGGCTGCAGGTTCTTAGCTCTGTTCCTTGTTACAGTTGAGTCACAGCCCTGAAAGTTCAGTGGTAGTTAAAGGCACTGAGAAGGGCTTCCTATAGACATCAAAGACCAAGTCTTTGTTATTAAAAAGTTAATCTGGATTCCCCCACACCCTGGCATCCTTAGAATTCCTAGAAAGGAAGGCAGGGACCTGGGCAGAAGGGTGCAAGGCTACTGGTGTTTGTAAGTGGTAACAGAAAGCTTTCTCTTGTTGGTACCCTACCCCAAGTTACACTGTCACTTCTTTTTCCTAGTTGTTGTTTTGTAGGTTTGTATTCTCAACATAGACCCTTTTCCTTCCTAACCTTGGCTGTCCTGAACCTTACTGTCCTTGAACTCAGTGATTTGCCTGTCTTGCTGGGATGAAACTGTGAGCTACCATCCAGAAGGAAGCACCCTGCTGAGGTTAGATTGGGGTCTCTTCCATTTTCCTCTATGAACATGCATATGGCAGGCCTGTTCTTTCTTTTTTACTTTTCCTTTTCTTTTTAAAGATTTATTTATTTATTATATCAAAGTATGCTCTAGCTATGTTCAGACACTCCAGAAGAGGGTGTCAGATGCTGAAGAATCTAAATCATTCTTATTGTCTGCATATGATGTATATAAACACAGCCTAACATATACTCAAAAAAAAAAAAAGAAAGAAAGATGTGGCTACAGAGAGGGCTCAACAATTAAGAGCATTGTCTCCTCTTCCAGAGAACCTGGGCTCAATTACCAGTATATATATATATGGTGGCCCATCTCCAGTTCCAGGGGATCTATTACTCTGTTCTGGAGTCTGTGGGCACAGCATACACATGCAAAACATTCTTACACTAAAAATAAAATAGATCATTCAGAGAGAGGACAGAGAGTGGGTGAGAGAGAGGGGAGGTAATTATAACTCCTGACGAGTTTGAAGACCTGAGCTTCACCACTCACACAAATAAATACATGCAAAATAATTTTTATTGAGCAACAGTTATATTTACTATATCTAAAGGACAGTCATGAGCATATTCTCTAAATAGAAAAAGGCCTGTTAGTCTTAGAAATGGAAAAGACAAACCAAGGAAGATTTGCAATTACATAATGAGGCAGCTCAGCCCAGCTCTTAGGTTGGAAATAAGACTCGAGAATAGGATACACATGAAGCCAGCCAGCCATTGCTTTTTGTTTTGGAGGCTGAAAGGATACACCTGAAGACAGCCAATGCTGTGTGTGCTTGATGGTGATCTGGTAATTTTTTTTTTAATTTTTAAAAACTTTAACACTTTTTATAAAACTTTTATAAAAACTTTTTATTCTCCTTTCTTTCTTTCTTTCTTTCTTTCTTTCTTTCTTTCTTTCTTTCTTTCTTTCTTTCTTTTTTCAGGGTTTCTCACCATATTGCAGGTACTACAAGTTTGATTTTCTTATTTTTCGACTGTTTCAGGGTTTCTCACCATATTGCAGGTCCTACTGTGTGATTTTCTCATTTTTCGACTTTTTCAGGGTTTCTTATCATATTCCAAGTCCTAGAGTGTGATTTTCTCATATTTCGACTTTTTCAGGGATTCTCACCATATTGCAGGTCCTACAAGTGTGAATTTCTTAATTTTCGACTTTTGCAGGGTTTCTCACCATGTTCCAGCTACTACAGTGTATTTTTCTCATTTTTTAAAATTTTCACGGTCTCTCATCTTATTCCAAGTCGAACAGTGTAATTTTCTCATTTTTCGACTTTTTCAGGGTTTCTCACCATATTGCAGGTACTACAAGTTTGATTTTCTTATTTTTCAAATGTTTCAGGGTTTCTCACCATATTCCAGGTCCTACTGTGTGATTTTCTCACGTTAAGACTTTTTCAGTGTTTCTCACCAATATTCTAGGTACTACACTGTGATTTTCTCATTTTTTGACTTTTTCAGGTTTTCTCATCATATTCCAAGTCCTAGAGTGTGATTTTCTCTTTTTCGGACTTTTTCAGGGTTTCTCAAAAATATTCCAGGTCCTACAGTGTAATTTTCTCATTTTTTGACTTTTTCAGGGTTTCTCACCATATTCCAAGTCCTATAGTGTGATTTTCTCATTTTTTGACTTTTTCAGGGTTTCTCATCTTACTTCAAGTCCTACAGTGTGATTTTCTCATTTTTCGACTTTTTCAAGGTTTCTCACCATATTGCAGGTCCTACAAGTGTGATTTTCTTATTGTTGGACTTTTTCAGGGTTTCTCACCATATTCCATCTCCTACAGTGCATTTTTGTCATTTTTTGTCTTTTTCACGGTTTCTCATCTTATTCCAAGTCCTACAGTGTGATTTTCTCATTTTTCGACTTTTTCAGGGTTTCTCACCATATTGCAGTGCTACTGTGTGATTTTCTCATTTTTAGACTTTTTCAGGGTTTCTCACCATATTCCAGGTTCTACTGTGTGATTTTTCATTTTTTGACTTTTTCAGGGTTTCTCACCATATTCCAAGTCCTATAGTGTGATTTTCTCATTTTTTGACTTTTTCAGGGTTTCTCATCATATTCCAAGTCCTAGACTGTGATTTTCTCTTTTTAAGACTTTTTAAGGGTTTCTCACCATATTCCAGGTCCTACAGTGTGATTTTCTCAATTTTTGACTTTTTCAGGGTTTCTCATCATATTCCAAGTCCTAGACTGTGACTTTCTCTTTTTTCGACTTTTTCAGGGTTTCTCACCATATTCCAGGTCCTACAGTGTGATTTTCTCATTTTTTGACTTTTTCAGGGTTTCTCATCTTACTCCAAGTCCTACAGTGTGATATTCTCATTTTTCGACTTTTTCAGGGTTTCTCACCATATTGCAGGTCCTACTGTGTGATTTTCTCATTTTTAGACTTTTTCAGTGTTTACTCACCATATTCAAGGTACTACAGTGTTATTTTCTCATTTTTTGACTTTTTCAGGGTTTCTCATCTTATTCCAAGTCCTACAGTGTGATTTTCTCATTTTTCGACTTTTTCAGGGTTTCTCACCATATTGCAGGTCCTACTGTGTGATTTTCTCATTTTTAGACTTTTTCAGGGTTTCTCACCATATTCCAGGTACTACTGTGTGATTTCTCATTTTTTGACTTTTTCAGGGTTTCTCATCATATTCCAAGTCCTAGAGAGTGATTTTCTCTTTTTTCGACTTTTTCAGGGTTTCTCACCATATTCCAGGTCCTACAATGTGATTTTCTCATTTTTTGACTTTTTCAGGGTTTCTCACCATATTCCAGCTCCTACTGCGTGATTTTCTCATTTTTCGACTTTTTCAGGGTTTCTCACCATATTCCAAGTCCTACAGTGTGATTTTCTCATTTTTTGACATTTTCAGGGTTTGTCACCATATTCCAGGTACTACAGTGTGATTTTCTTATTTTAGACTTTTTCAGTGTTT